>NW_026941152.1:0-127462 GCF_032062105.1 Saccostrea cuccullata
ATATGCACATACATAATGAAAGATCTGTTTCTGAAGATCAAAAGCATCTTTTATTTTTATTTATTTTTTTTTTGATCGTGGGCTGTGCTCATATTTTATTTCTTTTCTGAAGGTAGTCAAAGAAACATGTTTTCTGCAAATTTCAAGAAGCCTGTTTTCCAATATCTGGATTCTCGAAAAAGAAATGAAAGCACCAAGTGTCTACTTTATTTAAATATATGAAATAGGAAAGAGGGTGATAGTTAATTGATTGATATAAGTACAGGGCCATTTAATGCATAAAGTGAACCTAGCTCTTTTACACGTTTTTTTTACTGATCATGAACTGCATATGTTTTAAAGCATTAGATAAGTGGACAAATATTAGTATGCATGCTTTTAAAGCAACATATTTTTAGAATATTTCTACTTAAGTGATATTTGATTATTTTTCTATTATGGACAAGACTTGGTGCTCAATCTTCTAAGGGATGATTCAAAATTGAAATACTGACATAAGCTTCATTACATTAAATGTATTATTTCATATGGGACCTTTGGCATTTTTTTTGTAAAGTTCATCTGTAAAAATTAAAAAAAAACTTTGGGGGCTTTTAATTTGCTGTTAATAAATGATCTGTAGCATAAAAATCGTCGATATGAAGCAATTTAACTTAAAACCTTGGTTCGCCATGTCCCCAGATATGAACCAAAGTGAGCACTTTTGGAATTAATGAGATGATGTAAAAAAAATGTACAGAAAATAAAAGTTGCTTTAATTGAGGAATGGTGGAGTTCCCTCAAAACCGGTTTTTAAACACGACTTGTCCACACCATGAGATTGTGTGTTGAACAACTGAACAAACGTCGAGGTGGATATACACATTATCAAATATCTTAGATTGCTTATGAAATATTAAAAATTGACACGTTTTAACTGTAAATAAAGTAAATTGATAGCATGCTTGTTTTTTTTTTTGTTTTTGTTTTGTTTTTTTTTTTTGAAAAAAGCAAATTTTCGTAGAAATATTTATATCCTACATTCCATTCATCAGAGAATAATTAACTGCATTCAAAAAATAATAAATATATGAATTCGGCATTGCACTGGCTATGGTAATTTAGATCTACTCCGATTTCTTAAAAAAAAAATTGACATTCGTTTATATAATTACTTAGATACATCTGCGAGAATGAGATGTTAAAAGAATTTTGGCAGAATAAGTGATGGTCCCTTACTTTTAAGCAAATGTATTTATGCAATAAGTATTTTGACAGTGCAGTTACCCATCAAATTGTTGACTTCTTTCCAGAATACTCTAACATTACAACACCTTATCTTATCTTCCTTCAATACATAAAAAGTTTGTAAAACAGATTGTCGCTTGTTGCAACTATCTTGGCGTTTGATAATTTATTAGAAATTCTTAATATTAATATTAACAGTGACATATGATTTAAGCATGCAGACACAAAATATAAAGATGAGAAATTAAACCGATTCTCAGTAAGTGTATCTATAGAGAGATTTATTTTTCTTTTCACGAGAACAAAATATTACAGAATGACGTCCTATCAAAAAATCGCAAATAAAAACACGAGGGACCCTACACAAGTTGGTATTTTCAATGGAAAAAATTGTCATAAAGGTGCAACAATTCTTTAGTGACTTTATAATAGTGAAAGAACAGAACAGACAAAAATATTTTTAAAATATATTCTATTTGCTAACACTCCATTTTGTAAAGATATCATTGAAATTTTGTCTGCAACTATGCATAAGTAGTATTATAATCCAAACACTTGTTTTATATTTCATATTTTTTCAAGAAAAAGCTGTTTTTGAAACACAAGAACAAAACGTGATGACTGATGACTCAAACTGTTCTATCCTTAAATTCTTTTACACAGCCATCAATAAACTCTTATCATCCGTATATGGGAATTATGTCTCCCATTGCTTCGGTATGCATGAGAATGCTCTACTTACAAACAATTTCTTAAACCAGGAGAATCTCGGAGTGATGATTTGATCCTTGTATCGCGTGTCAGAAATCTCACTGTGGGACGTGGAGTCCTTCGAATGAGACAGTTTATACCGAAGTCCCGTGTCGCAGTAGGTGCTGGCACGAAAAAGATCACTGCTCAACGTGCTGAATATGGGACAAATTTTTCAGCTTTCCACTGGCAAGTGATAGAGAATCCATACGAGTGACAGATTCTCGAGAGGGACGTTAATATAAACAGCAGACAAACAAAACCAGGACTGGGGCCATAAAACTAAGATGAGCTCACTTTTGATCTCGATCAATCTCACTTTTAACAAAGGAATTATTAGTAGAAAAGTGAGATTAGGATCAAAAGTGAGCTCGTCTCGTCTAAGTTTTATGGGTGCAAGGTTTGTAGAAGTTTTAAAAATAAAGTAACCTAGAGGTACTGTGAGCAATGAGCTCACTAAATGACCCCCCCCCCCGCCTCCCATCTGATTATAATGGCAAAGTCCATATTTTGCTGTGGCCGGAAAACCCAAAATGTGTCGGATAGATATCAAAAAGTAATAAAGGATGTGCATAATGGTAATATGTAATAAAGATTCTGTGATTGTTTCATTAAACATCACTCAGTGGTACAAAAGGAGTTGTGGATAAGAGATGTGTACCCGAAGCGTAACAGACAGACGGGCAGACGTACGGACATACCGCTTTAAGTATAACCTCCAACTTTTCAAGCGGGGAGTATAATAAAACAAGGATAACAAATACATTGTTTAAAGGCACCATTTAGCAAATATTATAGTCGATAAAGTAACCTTGTCAACTGACTAACACTTAATACAAATAACATAAAGTAAGGTTGTCAAATGACTAACGCTTTATACAAATTCTTTTCATTACTTCCACATTGAATTTCTATGGAATTTTCTGTTCGCCCGATATTCAATTACCGTGGGTGTGACCGGTCGACATGGGATACTTTCTTTGAGAATTGTGTGACCGTTCGGCAGGGGATGATCACTCCTCCATGGCACCTGATCCCACCTATATGTATGATGTTTTAGTCCGTGTTTCCTCTTCTTCAATTTTGTATTGTTTTATGGACTTTAGATCTTGAATACTGTTCGTTATCTCAGTATGTTACATTCATGCTCCTGTATTTTTTGTTTGAGCTTTTATAATATTCACTATAGCTATACTGTATTTCATTTTCGTTTATTTTGTGTAACAGACAATTCTTATATCATTAAAAGGAGAAATGAAATCACATAATTAAGTGTAGTTAACTCCAAAGACATTTTAAGAGTTAGAAAAAATTGACGCAAAAATTAAAACGTTTAAAGAAGCGTTCAGCACTAGCAATTGCATGCTGAACGCTTTATATCTGACTTTGTCGACGGTTTTTTGCTGCTCAAATTAGTATGGACTTGTACACTGGTCGTAAACACACAGGAAAGAAGATGAAGTTCTGAACAGTCCTATTGAAAGTTAACTCCAGTCATTTTCAGGTTAGTATTTAATATTGCTTAAAACATTTTAAAAACAAAGGGAATCTTCTAGATATAGTAATGTGAGGTTGGTCCATATTGAAAACCAATGACTACAAGGAGAGTCGTTCTGTTCAAGATGGAGAACGATACCACATGTTTACAGAGAGGTCTAGCAGAAGCCACATAGACAGTGCATGTATTGACCAGGTCACTTTCTCAATCTATCTCATTAATTACCGTATGTGTGGGACTTCCTTTAAGTTGGTGTTACATTCTGATTAGAAATTTATACAGTCACATTTCTAATGAAATCCAAATGCTATTTTGCAACATGTAGTTTGATATTGAAAGACTTTAGAATACGTATACTCATAAAACAATGTAACAGTAACATACTTATAAGTAATAAGATATTTATAAATAAAAAAAATATTAACACACGTTTACATTAAACAATTAAAACAGATATAACAATAAAAAAAACAAACCTGTCTTCTTTAATTAATAGGGATATAAAAATATATAAGAAAAGAAATAATTACATAATCATATGAGTTTATGTTATTTATTTTATACGTGTGACGTGCTTGTCATTTAGAATATTACCTTGTCAATAAAATGCTTTCTTTGGTTGTTATCATGTAAAATAATTTTGCAACTGTTGCAAAAGTAAATATACAACCTTTTTTCTGCAGCCGTTGCACATTCATTATTTTGCTAAGAAGTAAAGACCAATTTATTGTTAATATTAATATGTGTACAAACAATTACTGAAAAGTAAGATCAGATTGATTAAATACTATATCATTAAATTGATGTACGTAATTTTATATTTGATTGATGAAAGAGGCGTTATTTAAGAGACCCATAACGGGAGTAAAAGAACAATGTTTTTCTTAATAGATAAAGGAGAAAATATTCAGTTGATGAACGTAAATATTTAACATGAGCTATCGCCGTTGGTGCTGGCAAGAAAAAGATTTATCATCTCCATATGAGTGGGAAAAAATTTCTCGAGAGGTGCGTTAAACATAAAACAAGCAAAAAAAACAAAGAATTAAACAAGGAAGGAAAACGTATTTTTAAAAACTGTGCTTACAAATGAATGAGCCTTATTGTGAAATTAAATTTAAGAGATCTAGTGTCTAAGTATTATATAAAAATCATACTATTCAATTATATTAGATATTCTTTTTTGGAAATACTTTCATTGGGGATTTATCAGGTAAATCAGCCATCCTGAAAAAATATCAAAGATCTGCAGATACTTTTTTGTTGTAAAAAAGACTTATATGAATAGGAAGTGACTATACGTTTTCGTATAAAATAAAGAAAAAATCTTGTAAATTAAGCTTTAATATAAATTCAAAAAACAATGGATAGTGCTATTGAATGCATGTTCTCAATCATCTTTTTGTTAAATCGTTAAGACTTAATTTTTTTTCAAATTCAATTAGATGCAAGAAGAAGGTTTTAATTATGTTTAACATTTGATATAATATAAACATAAGTATATATACAAAGTTTACGTTCCATAGATTTTGACAGGACATTATCAATAAAGTAAATATACACAAAGATTTTTAGATATCGTTCAACATACTAATTGATTATTGTACCTTTGAAAGGTAATACGTATAATTAAAATCTACAGCATAATTTCTGAAACGAAAAGTGAACAAAATTTATGATCTTAATGAAGCATTATTTCATAAAAATGTTCAATTACATCAGCACCTGCATGTACATTCATAACCTTTAATGCTTCTGAATAAAAATATGAAAGTAAACAAATAAAAATATAAACAAATACTGAAAAACAAGTTTTGGTACGTATGATAACATTTTCCATCAATTACAAACTTGTTGCTCATGAATTTTGAATTCTATACTGGACATCTTGTATTCTATAATACGTTGCCTTCTGGATGCCATGCAATGGAGTAACCATGAGAGAGTGTTGATAAGACAGAAGGGCCCCGTGATAATCTCCACAAATCTGTTGGCAAATTCCAAGAATCTGCCAGGATATGTCCCTGAAAAAGTTAGGAATATAATGTTCCTTGTCATTATGGAGGAGTAAATACAGTTCTTTCAGAACTTCCAGTCTTTCATTTGGCTTATCACAATAACTTAACACTAGCAACATATGTGTCATTACGTATGGGGGAATAAAAATAGCGTGTAATAATATTAATGTCACTCTACATTCTAATTCTAAATCTTTCATCAAGGGAATATATAATTCAATGTTCATAGCGACAGCTTTCTTCATTTTCTTGCTTAGCAGTAGTCTTCCCAGCTCATCAATATATACCGCTGTTGATCTTTAACATTAACATACATGATATAACGTTGTATGAGGATTCTTTTTATCATCGTCAATTTGTAATCGCTTCTTCATTTTTACCGATTGAGAACAGGAATAAATCCCGTCAGAAATACACCCCATCTACGAACAAACTTTTAATGTATTCAAACACACATACATAGTTCTTAATCTGCTTTTTTGTGTGTGGTGTTGGATGTATTGAGAAAATGGTAAACAGCACATCTGAGAATTGTTGAGATGAATTTCCTGAGAGCAACACGCTTCCACACATTAAGCCTGAGTCATGCAAGTACCCGATTGCGGAGTGCAGAGTAATCAGTGTAAAGCATTGGTGCAAAGACTGAGAAAGGGTCATAACCAATGCTTTTCCTGAAAAATACAAGCGTCGATGGTTATCTCAGATACAATATCTGATTCGGCAGTACTTAATACGTAGTCTGTTGCAAACAGCTTTAGTGAAGCAATATTTGAGTGACTTGCAATTTCGCAGGCATGAAATCCCTAGTTTGTACTAGCACTGGTTCTCTGCCCTTGATTCCAGTCGCTGCTGCTAGGAATACAAGTTGGTTTTTTAGGGCGCTTGCGCCCGTTAACCAATGTCAGGGCACCAGTCAATACTTTGTACATTTCAAAAAGCTGTTTTTACAGTATCTGTTGTGAATGTCCAAATGCTTTTGTTATAAACATATTATTTTCAGGAATGAAAAAGTTTGGAAGATAAGCATGATACACACATGACAATAAAAATTTGAAACACAACCAAAATCTTGACAACAAGGTGGTCCAGTCTATTTCAGTATTATTTTGAATAACCCAAAACAAAGTTGTTTTCATAAAATATAAACAGAGCAATGGTTGTCCATTTGTATCTTTTACAGTGAGGACCTCTTTTAGAAATAATTTCAATAGTCCATAACACATAAACTATGTGTGATTCATACACCACACAAGTTTCTATTCAGCAACATAGAAAGAGATCCTCCATTCATACGCTTCCTGTGGTGATCCTTTGAATCCTATTGGTACAACATGACAGAGTTGATGATATCTTTTTAAACATTGTTGGGTGGCCATCCCCGAGTTTTGCTTCTCTGAATAAAAGAATAAGCGATCGAAGGCCAGTGATTACATGCCAAACAATGTGCAGTGTCACATTCAGCATAAGAAATTCTTACATTTACACAAGATCCATGTTGAGTAGAGTTTTGAAAAATTTCACGAAAGTCATGTTTCTTTTTTCTGTATTTTGCGCTTAAAATGTATATCTCAATATTTATTCTCGAACAGGCTACTATAATATACAAATCATATGTACGAGTCAAGAGTTTTAACATTAAAAATCCCAGACGTTTCTCAGAGAACTCCATCAGAATCAGAGTACACCCTGTGGTGTATTTATGTGCATCTTTGAGATCACATATAACATGCTGATGATTCGGCCAGAGTATATAGTCGTAGTCGGATGCTTGGGAACGAAAACCTTCTTTTTTACTTCCACTGAGAATTCTTCTATTTCGTTGACGTGTTTCTACAGGTGCTCTTATCCACTCCTTAATCAGTCAACTCTCTTGTTATGGATACTATTGTAGGTGTGCCTGCTATGTTGACACCATCTGATATTCTAGATATTTCATCCATTCCAGGTTTAAAATAAGATTCGTGTCAATACGATAATTAAAATATCCCCCATACTTTTTATCATATCATTATCATTACATATGAATAATTAAAAGGGGAAAGTGATATGAATAAAAAAATATCAAAGAATTTTGAAGACTAATTCGCTCTTCTGGAAAAAATAATTAAATATAGATATACACCTTGCAATTGTATTATGGTCATAAAAAATCAATGCCTCGACAACACAGTAATGAAAATCTTGAACAAATTATTAAATTCTTGCATGTATTTCTCATGCTGAAACCGTCACAAAAAATACTAGTACTATGATTAATTATTGTAAACTATAGTAAGCGCTATAATACTAGAACATTTTAAAAATGATTTAGATCCTTAATATGTCTTAAATGACTTTAAGTCAATAATGTATTTTTTAAGGATATCTACAAGAAATGGTTCTTTTTGATATCGGAAACTTAGATGAAGGAAGATTAAAATTATAATGTCTATCTGAAACTCATCGTTAAAATACTGTGATTTACTGAAGTGAAAACTTTGATTTACTATTATAGTTTACTATAGCATTTTTTTTATTCGGGACACATATATACTTTATGTGGAAGTCATCAATACATTTGATGTTAAACTTTACAAGAGAAAAGAATATTACAAATTAAACTTACCTTTATTACAAATTTTACAAACATAAATCGTAAACAGCTTACAAAAAAGTGGAAAATCCTTATCGTTTCTGATAAGAAGTCAATTGAAAAGATCATATAGAGTCTGCCTGGAGCGATGATAGTCCTTTGCAAGTGGATTAGTTAACGAACTCGCACTCTTATTTAGTTTATTTTTATTTTTTTTTTTTCGTATTCTTGACTGGGGTACACATACACAATTTTGGTTAATGAAGACACATTATTTAGCTGTTAAGTCTGGAAATGATCCATCATAGTATATCTAGAAACTGAGGGCTATGTTATTCTACAGTTAAATGTTCCAGTAACTGGGAAATTAACATAGCATAATGTGAATCAAACGCTATTTTTCAGGGATATCCATTACAGAATTCCCAATATATGATTTGAAAATACTCATACGCTCGTACAGGTATTATTAGAAATTTAAAAAAAATTGATGGCTCCTGAATATTTTTATATGTATTTCAATCTGTATTGTGCACCCTGTATTCAGTAATGAGTAATCGCCTCCTATGTGTTATGGGAAGGTATTTGATAGAGAGTTTTGATAAGACAAAAGCGCTCCTGGTGGTCCTCATAGATCTGTTGACAAATTCTTATAATCTTCCATGAAATTTCGCTCAAATGCCTAGAAAAATAACGTCCTTTATCACAAAAGAGAAGAATTTACAGTTCGTACAGAACTTCGTGTTGTTTATTTGGGTTTCCACGGAACCATAACAATAACAACGTAAGTGTGAGAGCATAAGGGGGTACAAGGATAGCCAATGTTGTTGTCATGCGGAACTTTAATTCTAATTCTTCAATCATTAGCATGCGTAATGAAATATTTATAGCTGCAGTCCTATGTCTTCGGTCACTTGGTGACTGTCCCCCAACCTCTTCAATACAATTCAGTTTATCTACAGTATCAGAATACATAATATAAGGCTGTCCAATAAGAGCTTTTATCTTTACTAGATTTGGAATTTCATCCTCAATTTTCCGACAATTAAAGTACAGAAGTAAACCGAGACAAATCCTATCAGAAATATATCTATTTTCCGTATATTCTGATTCTGGTAACAATTATACATAATTCTCCATCTATCTTTGTTGTCCAAGGTCCTTGATGCAAAGTATAAATGGTAGACAGTGCATCTAAGGATTGATAGACCGAATTGCCTTGGAGAAGCATGTTGTCAAAGACTGATATTCCCGGGCTTGTATGCACCTTACATGTACATCCTCACAAATACTGGGGTCCCTAGTCAAAACGTTCCCGTTAGACGGCAAATGGACCAAATGCATGTTTTCTTTTAACCGAAATTCAATCAAAGAAAATTTGTTAAGTTTATTGCTAAATTGGATATTAATGTAGGTTCATTCGCTTTTTCTACAGTGATCTCTCTACTTTCAGTTTGACCGATAGTATTTTCATAGCAAAATTGTTATAGTCTAGTCATTCTACTGAAAATGAGAACTAATTGCAACAGTATATATTTTAATGCAGAATTGTAGATAAGCTATTAGCAACTCACAGATATAAAATGTTTAGAAAAATTCACTTAGGGGAAAGTTGGTAAATCGAAAAATTAAAATTAGGGATCAATATGAATTTAGAATTACCCATTTGCACACCGTACTTTTTATGCGCCCGGATCGATAGATCCAGGGCGTATATTGTTTTTGTCCTGTCTGTCTGTCTGTCTGTTTGTTTGTCCCAAACTTTAACCTTCACCATAACTTTTGAACCATCAAAGATAGAGACTTCATATTTGGTATGCATACTCAACTAATAAAGCTCTTTCAAATGACACAAAGGTCAATGGCCTTGTGACCTTGACTGTGGCCTATATGCTAAAAATAGCTTTTTTTAAAGCAAACTTTAACCTTTGTCATAACTTTTGAACCATGAAAGATAGAGACTTCATATATAGTATGCTAACTCCACTTATCAGGTTCTTCCAAATGACACCAAGATCAATGACCTTGTGACCTTGATTGTGACCTTAATGCTAAAATAGCTTTTTTCTGAACTTTGTTGTCGCCGGGCGCATAGTGTTTCACAAACACATCTTGTTCTACATGAGCTTTCTATGACAGACAGCCTGAAAACAATTGCCAAGTAGCATTAAAAATTGTTGTTTTAACCTGTAGTTTGTAATGCAATCAAAACTAAATCAAAAAAATTATATATTTTGATTTTCAAAGAAGTGAAATTTTGACTTCCACACCGGCCAAATATCATCTTCACATATAATGGTTGCAATTACCAATCACGTAATCATGTAAGCAAAAAAGTATGGAACGCTGTTTGTATTCACAATATACATGTATGTGAAATTCCTAAATGTGAATATGTTTATTTTCATTTTATTTGTAAACACCCGATGAACATTTATACCCCAGTAGTTTTGGAATTTATACACAAGAAACAAAAAATGAATGGAACACAGTTTGTACAAAATAAGTCAAAACAGCCTTTTCTTAAGAATTCTGCAAGGAAGCTTATCAGACAAGTCCATGTACAATGTATATCAGAGTTGTTACAATTGCATCATCACAGGATATATTTTGATTAAATATCTAGAATATATATAGAAATTTATCATTTTGAAATAAAGAGTACAGAATTAATGGAATCACATGAACAGGATTTGTTTGAAGGTCTCCAAGTTAAAAAAATCAAATATTTAATTCCATTCTGGCATCTCCAGAACTTAAATTTGAACTGTGTGATTCAAACATTTTTTTTTTTTTTTTTGCTCTCCAGATTTACTGCTTATTGCTTTTGTAAAGAGTAGCAAACCTTATATAAAAAACTAATTGATATTGACCTTTTTCTCTAGAAAGACTGCACCATGCATCTATACATGTACAAAAGCTGCATAATGTTTATAGTAATGGAAATAATTCAAATGGAATCGTTTAGAGAGAATTAAATGCTTAAATGCTCTTTTTTAAAATTCTTAATGTAACTTTTTAACAAAATATTTTAAACCCATTTTTAAAAACTTAACTTCTCCTTGTAGATCATATGGTCATTTTTGCAACAAAAAAATGCCTGATGCGGCACTTACTGAAGCTCCATTTTATGGGGACCGGTGATAACGGCATTTCTCTGAGCATGCTTTAGAATGTGAACAATCTGGAACACTTTCAAAGTCACTTCTTAATAAGAGCAACATTGAAAAAAGAAAAGTAGATGGACGTGAATCTTTCTACTATAATTGTATATTGTTTAACGTCCCTCTCGAGAATATTTCATGCATATGGAGACGCCACCACTTGCCGGTGGAGAGCTGCACATTTTGTTCTATACTCAGCACTTACGGCCATTAAGCAGTGAGGGATCTTTTTTGCGCCCGTGCCTACTGCGACACAGGACCTCGTTTTATACGGTCTTATCCAACCGGTCTCCACGTTCCACAGTGGGATTCAAACCCATGACGTAAGGCTCAACTCCTTACTTCGCAGCTCTAGAGCAGATGCTCTAGCCACTGCACCATGCGGGTGAATTCCTAGATTAAAGCCAAAGTCTTATAATTTCCATAACTGTTAGGATAAAAATATTTGGATAGAATATATCAAATATTAATAACACTTTTACATATGAATTTGAATAAGTAAATATTGATAACCAGTATCTACCAAGAGTTTAACAATTAATTCCTCCTTGAAACAAATACTTGGCTTTCTCTCTTTTACTTCATTCCATTTGTGTAATTTGACCTTAGATTTTTTTTATCAATAAGAATAAAATTATCTATTGTGTGCTTTCAATTGCCCCATCCTCTTCAAGTAACATTACATACATGTAGCAACGGTTTGAAATACATTAAGATTTAAGAAGGGTAACGATATAATAATTATTAACTGCGCAGAACTTTTGCGCGCACATTTCACGATATTTTGTTCTCAATGCAATTTAATTACTGTTTCGGCTACATCTTGGTCAACAATGATCATTTTCAAGGTATAACAATTTCAGATTTTATCCTCAAACGTGTCTTATCTTCATATTATTCAATGTAGTTGAGGGTTACACTGAAAAACTCTTGAAATATTTTTTGGAATATCACCATCCATGAAGCAACATTAAATGTTGCTATGTTTTTATCACACCGGAGGGCGTGGTTTCATTATTTGGAGGGTAAAAAATACATTGATCCACTTGATATGAGTAAGATAGCATTTTTATTAAACTCATGACAAGAAATACCCTGTAGGGTACCCGGGTGTGGGGTGGGTTCAAGTTCTGATCAAGTAAGAACCATCATATTCATTATAGTGTACAAGAATTTTATGATACTGATGTAAACAGAGTATTTTTTTTTATTTCTGAGCATTTTATACAAGTTACCAAACAATCATATTGCAGGGACTCAAAACTGGTGTCACATGTTGAAAGAAAATTTTCTGAAGGGTGGACAACACAACTTCAATGTAATCTATGGGGAACAGCTTTGCTGTGCGTAAAAAATTTCAGATTTCAGAATGTTTTAACAAAAAAATTAACAACCTACCTAATCCAGATTAAAAACATATAAATCTATTTCGGGGAGGAATGGGGTTCTATGAGATCTTCCCACAATTTCCTTCATATAAGGGGAAAAGCTTTCAGTTACAGGAGGGATTCAGTTTTTTAGGGGGGGGGGCATTTTCTGCTACTTTTTCATAAAAAAAATCTTATTGGGGGGTGTCCCCTGACCCCTCTAAATCTGCTCCTAATTTATTTTTGGATATTACGTACCTTTCATATTAATTAAAACATTTTTATTGTTTCTTAACTTTTGGTGATTAAGTATATTCGTGCTTATACTTCGCATTGCTGAATACCGAAAATTTTTTTATGTAATATTCATCTATAATGTATCCATGGTTACCACCTATTTACATAAATCTTTCATAAAAAAAAAAATTCTTATTGGGGATGTCCCCTGACCCCTCTAAATCTGCTCCTAATTACTTTCAGACATTACTTTTCATATTAATTAAAACATTTTCATTGTTTCTTAACTTTTGGTGATTAAGTATATTCGTGCTATACTTAGCATTGCTGAATACCAAAATTTTTCATGTAAAATGCATTTATTAATTATTATGTATCCATGGTTACCACCTATTTACTTAAATCTTCTAAATAATTTCTTTGAATCATTTATGGCAAAAGAATGCATTTTTCGTATGTGTGTAAACTAATGTAGTGACTGTATTCGTGTTTGTAAAGGTACATTTTTCAAAAATAGGTGATATCCTCAATTTATACTGTTTCCATGGCAACCAATAAATATAGTAACCAAAATTTAATATTTTTCCCATTCAGTCTATTCACTTAAGTTTATTTTCCTACTTACATGTTTTTTAAACCTGTATAGAAGTTTCTACTTTACATTGTTCGTTTAACACTTAATCAGAGTGAACACAATACGTCCCAATAATGACCTCAATTTTTCAATTTTCCCATGTATAAATTTTTCTAAACTTTTTGTTATATATTCAGATCATATCATAGATTGATTAAAACTAAGTTTTGAAACTGTTGCAATTAGTTCATATTTGGATGGAAAATTTGATAATTTGACTAGACTATTAAATTTAATCTCCGACTGGCATATAGTTTTGTTATTTTCAAATCCAGGCTATTTTGATACATATATATAACCCATACTGGCTGGTAATTAACATATACCTGAACTGAATTGAACTGAATTTTTTTTTCAGTTTCAAAATTCAGTTCAGGTCTGTAGTACACAGATTTTTTTTCTGGAGCCCCCCCCCCTCTCCCCCACATGGAATACCGTTGCTAAAGGCTTGTGTCAAGGTGTATTGGAATCCATATACATGTACACTGAACCAAACTTCTAAGTGTTCACCTCACATTTTTGAAGTTTAAAAGAACAAATGCAAACAATAAATAATTTCTTTAATTCTTGGTTAATGATGCATATTTAAGTTCAATGTTGCGTAAATTTCATGTAAGTATCTCGTCAGAATTTTAAGCAAAGTGTCAAGGAAATGATGTACCCTCAAAATGAAAATTCGCACAAAAAAATTTCGATGGAGTAGGACCCACTACTCGCTCTATTACTTCAAGACAATCTTTATTGTTGGATACCGTGTACCCCTGAGTAGGAGATTGACCCATCTGCTGCCACACCTACATGTACTGCATACTAGATCTTTCCAAACCATTGAAATTGTGAGGAAAAGGAGGGGGCTTTGACATTTCTTTTAAAATCCCAAATGTGTTCAATGGGATTCAGATCCGGGAATTTGACATTGTATCGTCACACAAGTACCTTTTGGTCAATATCCTTGGTTGTTTAGCACGTAAGTGCGCCACTTTAAGGATAATTCAGACTGCTTGAGCTGATATAAGACTGCCACGAGCACCGATTTCTTATCATTTTCGTACGATTGAAATGGTTTGTTTCCATGTTTCTAAGATTTTTTCAGGACACTTGAACACTCTCTTAACCTGGTATAACGCGAAATTTTCTCCCAAGGTGAATATTAAGGTCACTTCCGGTGTGGTTAAATTTTGTCAAAAACTTTCAAATTGTGATGAATTGGTGATGAAAAAATGAGCACAGCCTATACAAAAATGTGTTTAAATGGGTTTTTGATATTGTTTGATAAATTTTAAAAGTAATATCAAGTACAATTAAGCACTAAAATAACAATGAGTAAAACGTGGTCCGAAGATGGTCCAGATATCAATATTCCAACGGCTCTCCCCTCTCCATCAATGGTTATTTTGCCAATGTTTTGTGTTTTTTAGTGAAACCAGTTTTTAAAATTTGATAATGATCACAAAAAGATGCTTATTGCACAAAACATGTGCTGCAAAGTACAGATTGATTGTTTTTAAGCTTCGTCACGGAACATTGGTTTTCATCGGTGATATAGAATTTTTCTTTCTACAATTGCTGAGAAGACTCATTTGTTGTAATAGTGTGAAAATATCATACCATTCTATAAAGTAGTTTTTAAAGCTATATATGCCGTATTAGTGTTTTATTTTAAAAGTAATAAATATATGTGGTGTCTCATAAAGTTATATAAGTTATATACTTTCTGCAAATAAGACAATTCCACTCCATCACTTTTAAAAGTTATGAAATATTATTTGGTAAAAAATATTTTCTCTCCGTGTCGGATAAGAAACTGCCTCTTATTGAATTATTCATGATCACGTTGTCTCGCATGTTTACAGCAAACAATGGTCCAATCTCGTGAATGAACCGAAAAGCATGATGGTCCACTACGTTTTTACTACAAACACGTGAGTTAGGGATTGTCAATATTGAGAGCACCTCAGAGTTGGTTGCTTTTTGTACCGAGGAATAATCACGTGCAGTTGTCTTTTAAATGGACATTTTCGGTTGGGTGAACTTCTACAGATGTCAGCGACTATGGATAAAGAAGTGTGGAAACCATGTTGTGCCAAAATGAAATAACTAATACAAAAAAATGATATACAAGTAATTTTATCAATCAAAATGGTTATTAGTTACATTCGATTCTGCATTTCTTAATAGTTCAAAACAACAAAAAGTATTCCACAGAATATCATGTATAAATCTGCACAATATACCGAATGCCAAAACCAGAATACTGCTAAATAATATAATTATATTCTTTACATATGAACCACAGTATTTCTGACCCTTTGAAAATAATATTAAAAAAATCTTGCAAGTAGGTTATCAGCATTGGCTCGGGCTAATTCGAAAGTGAAATTTGGAGTTTGGCAGTAAATTGTAGTGAATGAATAAAATTTAGTAGTGAAAGATATTGGAATCTATTTTACTTCGAGCTAGTTGATTTTTATTCTAACTGTTCTATCCCCCACCCACTTTAAAAAAAAACGACGCTACTTACCTGAATTAATTTTTCTTAATGGTGTTCATCGAAATGCTTGGTTGTGCCCTCAAACTGGAATAGTTTTTAGAGGCCTGGAATTCCTTCACCAATTTTATTTTATTAGCCCAACTATATTTCTAAGAAGGCAAGATGTATGGTATGTAAGTTTCATCTATATATGTTATGTAGTTCATATTAAAAAACCAAAAGGGATAATTGACGATATCCCATTCAGGTTGTAAACATAGCAGTTTAAATTACTTTCCATACATTGTACGTGACATAAAATATTTTTTGCGCATAATGCGCTCCATACTGAAGATCCGTAAATGCTCACCCAACCGAAAATGTCCACTAGCAGTATAGCACGGGGAAACTCTAAACAAACGGACCTGTACAATGGAGTGGGGAAAACTTTAATTTTCATCAATGTTAATCATTTGTATGCAAATATGAGCATACACCATGTATGATTAGTAGATAATAATGTACATAATGCATCAAGTCTTTCTGACTCTGAGAGCGATTTTAAAAACTAGCCTTTTTGAAAAACACATATTATTTTATAACCCATAAATGTATTAAATGCAACTCATTGAGCTGATTGGTCTATTTGTGTCCCTCACTGAACAGACGTCACAAAAAATATTTTCCTCGACCTGATGATTCTCGCAATACTTTTCCCGCGCACATGCGCAGATCCAGGATAAACGTAAGTCCTTTATAAATATGCATGAGAATATCGTGTTCTTTTCCTGACCAGTACTTTGTTAATACCGAATAAAATTTCGTCGAATTTGCAAGAATGCTTCATTTTTGGTAGCTTATCATACTCCAGAAATTTTTGTTCGGTTTCAACTGTGCAAAAATACTGTTTAACACGGCATACATATCTTTAAATAAATGCAATTATTTAAGTTAGAAGTTTTGTTAAGTGTATATCATTTTTTTGCGAGCCTTAATAATGCCGGTGAAGACTTGTTTTATCTTTTAAAAACCTACAACTAGTATGTTTGAAGTTTTTAATTCAAGTTGTAAAGTTAATATCTATAGATAACTTAACAACTTGAGTTAAAAACTTAAGGTATCCATTGTACAAATGTGTAAAAATTTATGCCTGGAAACCCTATGATTTAATGCTCTAAAATCAAAGTATGGATCATGACAAATTAAAAAATTGGGTCATCACAGGCAACAACTCACTTAAGGAAGTTTTAACTCTAAATTGATGAAAACTAAAGTCTAAGAAAAATCACATAAATTGGTATCTAAGAAGTTTATTCCATAATAATGACAAAAAATTACTTTTCTATTGTTATCTTTACATAAAATTAAAGAATATCAAATAACAAAAGATATTGGTAAGAGTGTTATTAAAAAAAATTACCAAATGGTCTTTTTTTAAAAATAAACGTTCAAGTTCATAATGTCATTTGCAACATGCTTTTACCATGGAACATTAACAATTTGAAAGAGAAATATTTATAATTACACATAATTACACATTACGCAATATACATTAGAAAAGTCAAAACACTTTTCCCTTCAATTATTTGAACAATTTTTTTTTTACTTTTTTGCAAGTCAAAAATTATGAAAGAATCTCATATCTCAATGTACAAAATTGATTTACATAAATGAAAATGGTTTGAAGTTCTGCAATTATGTCTAGAATTAAAAAATGTACACAAAAGAATAAAAAAAAATTAAACAGATATACCGAAGTTAAAAATTGATAGCGACTTGTGATATAAATGTAGATACTATAAGGACTCCGATAGTAATCTCATAAGGTATGTGTTACACTTAGTAGAGGATCCATAATACAGACCAACTTGTTTAGATACGCAACACAGCTAAGGTGCGCAATGGAAATATCGACTAAATTTTGTATTCAAAAATGTATTTGTAATCGGGATGGCGATTATTTTTAGTACATTATTTATATCGGATAATTGTAATTATGATTAATAACTACATATTGAGGACGATTATATTTTATATTTAGACTAGTCACGTGATGCGACAGTCACGCGATTTTAGCACATTGATGTTACATATAAATATCACTAGTGCAAGGGCATAACCAAGTTAAATTTCCACGTTTAGTATAGAAATATTTTCAACAGGCATTGTAGTTTCTAAAACATGCTGCGATCCTGTCTAAATTCTGCAATTTTATTGTTAAAATTTTACTTGTATGACCGAATGCTATATTTTTTGCTGGTCAGCGGCATGAAATATTGATATAATTAAATTGTTTTTAAGATTTCATCAGGATCGCAGCACTTTTCAGATACCTTAATAGTTCGATAGTTGAAATGTAAAAGCTTACTTTGATCCATAGAGTGTATGCCCTTGCACTAGATAGATTTATTAAGACCCCCACATTACCCTCCGATGTACTTGCATACAAATATACGGCAGTGTCAATTAAATACGTATTGTACATAAAATATATAAATAAAATAGTGAAGAAGACATTAAATTCAAGTTATTGGCCCATAGAATATCTGTAAATAATATTTAATTTAATCAGAGAATACATATTTTGTTCAGAAAATATTGCTTGATCTGTCTCTCACTGCATATAAACTACGTCACTTTGTAAGAAATGACGTCATATTGGCAGGTGTATTGCGATGAGTGACTTGTGTATAACTTGTAATGTTGGATTTAACTAACGACAAAACAACACGCTGTAATAAGTTTTTATGTAGTTTGATGATTTCTTACTGGTTAAATTAGCAGATAAACTCATTTTGTGGTATTTTAAAGAAATGTTGTCTGACGTATATTGTGAATGATGTCATAGTCAAGTTTTCCCGTACAAATTAGGCTCCACCTCCTTTTTGTAACCTTAACTGTGCTGCGTTCAATTGATAAATTTATGTGGCAGCAAGAAATTCACACAATTTTGGGACAGTATTTTGTAGAACTTTAGATGTTCCAGTCACTCTAGGTTTGCCATCACTGGTTTTGGGAGAAAACATAAATTAATCTATTTTCAACATTTCTGACATAGCTATAGATCAGCTTAGATGAGAAAGTGCCATCGTCTCTGCCAGACTCCTCTTCATGAAACTTTACCAATTTACCACACACAAATACCCGTAGTTCTTTGATTTTTCAGCATTGAACACCTGTTGAAAATGAGAAATATTTTTGTACTACAAATGATTGTTTCATATAATAGAGGGACCGCTGACTCTTTTTCCCGCCAAATTATCTTCATGTTTTCGCAGCGCCCTCACCGGGAGGCATAGAAAGACTTCCGTTTGCATTAGCTTCTGTGTTTTCTTCGCAGACTTTGGGGTAAATATTGCTAATATATTGTATATTTTATTATTTGTAGCCTGTACGTCAATAATAATTTACATAAGGTGGATATCTATGATGTTTTTTTACAGCTATAAAGAGAAATTTAAAAGATAACACATATAACATGAGACCATGCATCAAGATGTTTACAGCATGTCGTTGTCGTTAAACCTGAATAAAAATGTTCTCTTGTTGAAAAGTTGCTCCTTTTATCTTCATAAACATTGTAGACTCAGGCCCTTAAGAACCAGAGAGCAAGGGAGGGGGATTAGCAAATATACAGGCACGTTTCGTTTTAAAAGAGGGGGTGGGGGTGGTACATGTATGACATTCAGACAAGTTATCTGGGAAAAACAACTTGGAGACAAGCACAAAAAAAAGAGTAGGAAATTGTCAGCACAATCTGTAGAAAAATACTTTTTTGTGTAGGAGGGGCTGGTTGTTGTTGGGGGGGGGGGGCTTTTAGTGGACATTTTCAATTGTAAATGGGTACACTGTACGTTGTGGACCCCCCCCCCCCCCACCCACCCACCCCAATTAATATAATACTTGTATGTGCTATTTGAACGTTAGAAACTACCTTTGCTTTAATGTTTCCCCTAAATAAGTATTATAATAAGCATGATAAATTTTTAAGATTGATGAACTCTTGTTCATGTTATCTCCAGGTATGAAATCACTCTCCTCAACAACAGACACAGATTGTAAGCAGAGGAATTGAAGAATGCATAATATTTTATGCGGGAATTTATCCTGACAACCTTAAATCTATTAAGTAAGTGGTTATTTTTTCTCATTTATATCACAATAATTTTTTTAAAATGTACCATTTTGCATCGCATGACTGTAAGTGTTATTTACATCAAAAGGATGACTGCACTTAAGGAAACTTAGAAATTGCGACATTATTAATTTTTAAAATGGGCATTTCTCTTTCATTGGTAGAAATGGTCAATGTCTTAACTGCAACTTTGTGTAATTACGTTAATTAAAAGTTCGTATTAACGAAGTTCGAAGTCGTTTTTATAGGGAGGGTCATCACATATTCTGGAATCTCCATAGGATAATGAGTACGCCCATCTTTTTACAGGCTTAATACATAGTCAGCGCATGTTTGTCTATTGATCTCCTTTTTATGGTAGTTGTATATCTATATATATTACCTCATATTAAAAGGAGATCAATAGACAAACATGCGCAGATGGTTAAAAAGAGAAAAAACTGTTTCTTCGTGTGTTCGCTTTCTCTATAGTATACAGGCCATTTTGACCACGTTGTTACCTGTTGAATATTATAATTAACCACGTGATTTCTATACCCAGCTAGCTCTGTAAATACTAAAATTCCATCACGTGACGTGTAAGGAAACACGCATTCTGCTTGCCGATAGTGATTGTTCATATCTGTTTCAATCCATTCCCATCGAGCCACGGGCTATTCTATTTTCTCTTAGATATCTATAAGATTATTCTTATATTTATCTCATAAGCGTTTCATTTTACTATCCTTATATTTTTTAAATGCATGTCTCTATATGTTCGTAGTCTACAAGAAAAAAGAGATTTATTTGTTATGTTTTGATCATTGCTTAACATGAACATCCAAAGTAAGATCCAGTAAATAAAATTGAAATCATACCATCCTCAGCACGCTAATTTATAGGGAAAAGTAATTATAAAAGAAACTAAAAAAAACTTGAGTAATTGTGATGTTTTCTTTCTTTCTTATAAAAGGGAAAAAGGAAAGTCAGTCTTACTGTTGTTATCGGGTCTCGATCCTGGACCTAAATATTATTGATTCTGTGCATTACCGACTGAGCTAGTCGGCACTTATATTCGAACAAGCGAATTGTTGATATCAGCCATTGCTGTTGATTATCAATGAGAATGGCTACTTCTACCGGTCGATGTTATTTGTTATTAGTTATATATACTTTATTTGAAAACTTAAAAAATAATAGTGACAAACATATGACGAGAGAGAGAGAGAGAATGCACCAAATATAAATACAGTAGCTATTCTAATTTTAGACCACTAGCTCATCACAATATTAGCTCCACCTCTTATGCATATTTATAAATCTTATCTTCAATCAAGGGCAGATAAGTCTAATTTCCCGATATTTGCAGAGAGGTGGGGTAAAGAAACAACGAATTATTTCATTGCAACGCAGTTTATAACCTTTATGACATTGCATTTCATTTGGAAATAGACCAAACTCTATAATAAATGACTTGAGACAAAAACAAAAACAAATATAAATGTAACAACAGAGATTGAAAAAGACCCAAAAAGCGGCGTTAAGTGCAGTCATCCTTTGCATCAGGATCAATATCGCATACATGTATTACCTTGATTTATAGAATGATAATCTTAGTATGTTCTTTGCGAGGGGATGCTCCGCCTTGCAGTGTCCTTGTTTCATGGGGATTGTTGATTTTTTTGACTGCTTTTGTAGTTTTTTTTTTTTAAATATACTAAATAAAAATAATGAACAATTATTATCTTAGGTTTTACAGGTATATTTCATGGGGCTATTAAATTCTTTTCTTCATTGACTTTGCCTTTTTCCTATTTTCAGAGTAACAGTACCTCTCTTGATTGATTCTACAAGATTCTGAAGTTGATTTCCCAAAAGACCTTGACCTGCTTCATAAGGGTGTTTTAAGTGAGATCTAAGGATGAACAACACAACAAATAGTTGTTCAGTAAGCTGTAAAGCTTAAAATTGTGTTCCTGCATCAAATATAGCCATGCTCAAAACAGCACTGAAACAAACATTGACATATGTTGTGTGGTTTTTCAACAATACTGCAATTGAATAAGAAATGATATCAGAAACTTTTATGTTTTTTCTGAGCCATCTCTCTCCATGGCATTTGTTAAAAAAAAATTTAAGACTTTCAAGAATGAATATTCTTTCCAAATATTTTCCCACTCCTTGGACTGTAAATTCTGAGTAAAGAAATGTGTGATGAACATATCAAATTTCAATAAACTGAAATATACTTCATGTACAAGGCCTAAATGTATGACAATAAATTTAATCTAACCTTAGCTTATTTTTGTATTTTTTGAACACCTAGTTTTTAGGCTCAAGTGAGCTTTTCTGATCACACTTTGTCCGTTGTCTGTCCCGCTCAACTTTTCACATTTTCGACTTCTTCTCAAGTACCTCTAGGGCAATTTTAACCAAACTTAGTACAAAGCATCCTTGGGTAAAGGGGAGTTTGAAATGTTAAAATGAAGGGCCAAGTCCCCTACCAAGGGGAGATAATCAAGAAGAGACAAAAATAAGGTGGGGTCTTAAAAAAATTCTTTTTAAGAACCACTGGGCCAGAAAGTAAAAAGTTATGTGGAGGCATCCTGGTATAGTGTAGATTCTTAATTATTCAAATCATGATCCCGGGTTGGGTGGGGCCACACTAAGGAATCAAAGTTTTACATAGAAATGTAAAGAAAAAACTAAAAATCTTCTCAAGTTGAAGAACCACTGGGCCAGAAAACCTGAAACTTATGTGGAAGCATCCTGGGGTAGTGCAAATTCTATATTATTCAATCAAGATCCTCGGGTAGGGCAGGGTCACAATAGGGAAGCCAAGTTATACATAGAAATATATAAGAAAATTTTTTAAAATTCTTTTTCTGAAGAATCACTAAGCCAGAAAAATTATGTGAAAGCATCCTAGGGTAGTGTCGATTCTAAATTGTTCAATTTATTACCCTCGGGGTAGAATGGGGCCAATTGATTTAGAATCCAAGTTTTACATGGAAATATATAGGGAAAAACTTGAAAAATATGCTCAGAAACCACTGGGTCAGGAAAGCTGAAACTTAAGTGAAAGCATTATGGGGTAGTGTATATTTTTAATTTTCTAAATATATAAAATTAGCATTAGTCTAGTACTTAACCAATGTTTTAAAAATTAGTAAATCATATAATGTATGAGTTGCTGGACTAGGTTACAGGTTACAACCTAAGTCTGCTTTCAGGATGGTGTATAACTGTATTTTGTTTTGTTTTTTAAATGCCAAAATAATGTAGATACTAGATATCATTTTAGTTTAAAGAATCAAAAACATAATAATATTATATATTTATTTTTCTATACAGCAATATAATACAATAAAAACGCTAATTTCAGTATTTCTTTTAAAATAATTATTTAATAAAAGTATAAAAACAAAACATATACTGTATATCAATGATTTTAAAGCACTGTGATAAAGGTATGATATTTTTTCGGTCGAAATACCGTCTGTCAGATGCATGGTGAATAATGTCCGATCCATGGTGAATTTTGAGTTACTGAGAAAAAATCGATTTTTTGTGATATTTTCTCAATAAAAGGCATATAATTGTGTCCCAAATTTATATTTTGATCATACTAAGTGTTAAACTCCATTTTGATAATTTTCCGTCGGTAGCGATATCTCTAGAACTTGTTGAAGTACAAGGGTGTCCGATGCATGGTGAATTCACCCTATGTCTTTTCTTGAACCATTTCTTCCCTGTCCGACTTTTCATGGGCGCCGCCATCTTGAATTTTATTGTCTCGGAGACATCGTTTTATTTTAAAAGATGTACATTTAAACGTATTTAAACAAATGTGTTATCATCTTGTTGTTTTCTTTAATTATCTATCAATTGAAACAAAAATATTCGAATTGTGGCCTTTGATATTTATGGTGGCATATTTCTGCCCCTTGTGTGCAAGTTATTTTTCTATCAAATATGTCGACATGCAAGATAGATATGTTGACATGCAACAAAGCTATGTCAACATGCAACATAAATATGTTGACATGCAAGAAAATTGCAATCAAATAAAAATCATAAAAAATCTTCAAAATCTCAAATATTGCCCACATGTGACTTCCAACATGCTAAATGCTACTTATTTATGTTAACATGCAAGATAAATATGTTGACATGCAACTTAGACATGTTAACATACAACTTATTTATGTTGACATGCAACTTATTTATGTCGACATGCAACTTATATATGTTAACATGCAACTTATTTATGTTAACATGCAACTTATTTATGTCGACATGCAACTTATTTATGTTGACATGCGAGATAAATATGTTGACATGCAACTTATAAGTTGCATGTCGACATAAATATGTCGCATGTTTACATAAATAAGTTGCATGTCAACATATTTATCTCGCATGTAAACATAACTAAGTTGCATGCCAACATAAATAAGTTGCATGTCGATATAAATATGTCGCATGTTTACATAATTAAGTTGCTTGTCAACATATTTATCTTGCATGTCAACATAACTAAGTTGCATGTCAGTATAAATAAGTTGCATGTCAACATAAATAAGTTGCATGTCAACATATTTATCTTGCACGTTAACATAAATAAGTAGCATCTAGTATGTTGGATGTCACATATGGGCGATATTTGAGATTTTGAAGATTTTTTTATAATACTTATTTGATTGCAATTTTCTTGCATGTCAACATATTTATGTTGCATGTTGACATAACTATCTTGCATGTCAACATATTTATCTTGCATGTCGACATATTTGATAGAAAAATAACTTGCACACAAGGGGCAGAAATATGCCACCATAGATATTGACTCGAACTGAAAAAGCGTTTTATTCCGTAAACTACCGAGATCAATCCGAAGTTTACCGAAATTACAGCCTATTTCAACGACTAATAGATAACTTAACAACTTGAATAAAAAACTTCATTCAACGACTAGTTCTTGGTTTTTAAAAGATTCAATGACTAGCTAAATGTAAATTCTTCATCTTTTTAAAATGCTTGTGCCATAGATTCAATGTTTAGTTCATGTTTAAAAGTATGTGTACAAGATTAAAATTTGGATCCGCCAATGAACTCTCAATAACATCATCTCGGGTCTTTCTGTCAAATGTCGGAAAGCTAGTCGAAAAGGCCCGAGAAGTTACGATTGGTGAAGCAGAGTCAGCCGAAGATTGCCGGTTGAAACTCTCTAGAATTCTCGTGCATGCGTAGGCTGGCGTATGCCAAGGGCATCCTGTTTAGCCTCGCTTATATATTTACTGCATGGATCCACGCAATTATTTGTGCTCTGTATAATGTGCTTGATATATATATATATATATATATATATATATATATATATATATATATATATATATATATATATATATATATATATATATATATATATATAAACACATGACATATTTCTGTGTTTAATTCATCTGCATAATTTAAATCCCATATGACAAATACAAAATGTAACATGATGATCAGTCGGCCAGATCATATAGTCTACGTCCGAAGCTTCCACACCAAAACCTCCTCTACATCTTCCACTAATAGTTATTTTCTTTCTCTTACGTTTGAATACTGGAGTCCGTATAATTTGAGTTTTATAAGTCACATCTCATCTTATAGTCACAATGTAGGCCAGCTTACTTTGTTGTAGAGACCTAGTTAAAAAAGATCTTATATATTTATCTTATAATGAAATTGATAAATTTACATTAAATTTGATCTCCTTTTTATGTTTGGAAAAATACTAAGTTCATCGCCCAAAATACTACTACTGATGTATAGTTACAGACTAACACTGATGAATAGTGGCATTAGTATAATATCACTATTTTGATTTATAAGGAGGAAAGAAACATTACTCTTATTATTTCCGTGTGTTTGAATGATATACGAATTGTCGAAATCATACAAGAATAGACAAATTATTTCAGTTATATTTTTTCAAGATGTATCCTGATCTTTTCCTCCTCCCTACATGCATAAACGTTTTATAAACATTTACATAAAATCTCATTTTGATTTTTTATAACATTTTGGGTTGTTTTTTTATGGATGCATATGTATGAAAATTCATTATACAAAATCTTTTATTCTCTATATAAAACTTTTCATCGGATGTTTTTTTCCAACAAAAGTTAAACTTGTATGAGAATTAAATAGAAAAAATGCATCTCACATTCTGATCTCTCAAAAAGTTTACTTTCAAACTTTCAAATAAAAGTTATCCTTATCCTTATGTTGTTTATAACAATCCCAACTACACTGAAAGGAAAAAGAAACGCATAATAAACTTTTGAATAAAATTAAAACTTTTATTTCCGATATGTTTTCCAGTATTGTTATCAAACATTTTAATTCAACTTTAAACAATAAGTAACCGAAATCTTGTGTGAATTTGACCGATAATTCCTGAGTTATTGAAATTGATATGTCGATATCCCCCAAAAGTAAAATAAAAATTCTCATCATCTCCCTTGCGCATCAGTAACAGCCTTGATTTTCTTGTACACTGAGTTCACCAGAGCATTTATCTTTATCATTCAAGCCTTCCGACGGTAATCTTAATGATTGAGAGTAGCTGTATTATTCCAAAGCCAACAAATCCCCCCCCCCGCCAAATGAATCCCACGAATTTTCGATTTAGGATAAAATATACAGAATCTAGCAGATTTGGTTCACGTGAATGTTTGATAGGAAGAGTCGAAAAACACTGGCTAAATTTTCACAGCGTGAACATGCAAGAAGCAATATGCATACGGCGCGTACGTGTGCATGTGAGAGTAAAATCGACGTAAAGTTGCCATGCTTGTGTACCAAATTAGAGCAGAGAGTTTCTGTAAGTATTAGGGTGAAAATATGAGTAAGACTGCCTGCCGTAAAAATATCGGTTTCAGTGATAATGATTTGACAATAATCGAGGTAGCATGATGAAAATCCCTATCTTGATGTGACGTTGTTACGCGCCAACGTCACCCTCATGGTTGGTTGGAAACCTTTTAAGTTACTCTCTGACAACCAAAAAACTTCTTTTGGTTGAAAAGTTAAAAACAAACTGCAAAGCAACATGTTGTTGCCTTTTTATTCGCTTATGCAACTCAATTACTAGACTCAATGTAACTTTTGTCAGCCATACCATGATTGCAAGAAATTTATACTGACTGCAAATATCGGAAAACGATGTCTATTACTCTAATGCATCTCTTTGCACTACAAAATGTGATCAAAAAATTGTCATCATCAACATGCACGTGTATTTGGCTTTTTATCACTTCCCCTACGTGACACCATACATTTCATGGTTGAGTAGTTTTGACCAGCGATTTTAGTGCACAGTAACCGAAATACACATCTGACCAATTTTCATAATTTTCGGCAACATAGTTAAATATTTTTCGCTATTATGCTATTATGCGTTTCTTTTTCCTTTCAGTTTATATTCGTGGATTTACTTAAAAATATTAATTAAGTTATAATAAAGGCTATGGAGATAACGAACAGTATTCAATATTAAAGTCCATAAAACAATACAAAAATGTGAGCAGAGCACCCGCCGTGTGCTCCTTGTCATTATCGAGATTTGACGGAAAGATCCGTCGTCAATTAAGTGTAAAAATAATGAACTAACAATTAGTATGAAAAACGTCAGTCAGCATTTGACTCAATGATAATATATTTAAGGACAGATGATACAAACAAAAAATGGGTGCCTGGATTGGTATATATTTTTGACTTAATTTCATTGCAAAGGATGCAAATAATAAATTTTCTAGATATAAAGAAATTGTAAACCTTCTTTGACGTTCAAATTCTACCCCTTCTGAAACCATCCTTATTATTCTATACAAATATTTTACACTTCAAATTCCATTTTTTTTTGCAACTTTCAATAAAAATTTAAAAACTACGCGGTGAAACCTATTCATTTAATTCATTAAAACATGAC
Source organism: Saccostrea cuccullata (assembly GCF_032062105.1). Lineage (NCBI taxonomy): Eukaryota > Metazoa > Mollusca > Bivalvia > Ostreida > Ostreidae > Saccostrea > Saccostrea cuccullata. Next base: position 28,036 of record NW_026941152.1, read on the forward strand.
CGAAGTTGTTTTTTTCAAAATTTTTAACAAAAGTTTGTTTGTATCATCTGTCCTTAAACCACAAAAAGACAAAAATCGAAGAGGAACTATAACAACAGTAGATTTTTTTCAATCATGATCGAATTTTTCTTATGTGCATTGCTAAGTTACAATACATCCACAAAGTATATTATATTTCATATTTCTGACTTACGTTGTTTTATCGGATAACTTGCAAACCTGCGTCACAATGCGGACTGTTGAGACAAGGCTTGTATATTGTCTTCTTATCACGTATTACAATATGCACGGTGAATAACGTAAAAGTAGGGTCTTATGGAAAGTATTGGTGATGGGGACTGGCTTTACTGGGTAGATTACTCAGTGAGCCTGAATTTCACTTTTCATTTAGTATTTGAGTCCCATTAAATCTTTCGAGCAAACCTCTCATGCCAGTTTTTTTTATTTAGATTAAGAAATGAGTTTTTAATTCAATTTGTAACAGTTGCTTGCGTGGCTCAGTGGTTAGAGCGTCTGCTCTAAAGTCGCAAAATAAGGAATTGATCCTTACGTCGCGGGTTCGAATCCAACTGTGTGACACTGGTAAATATAATGGCATTGTCTGTGTTTTGCTATGGTAAACATAAAATATGTGTCGATCAAAAAGTAAAATAGGAGAATCACAATGGCATTCTGTGATACAGATTCTTTAAAAATCTTATCAAATTTCACTTAGTGGTATAAGAGGAGTTCCGGATAAGACTGGGTACCCCGAAGCGTATTAGACGGACGGACGGACATCCCGATTACTATATACCCTCCCGTTTTTTCAAGTGGGGATATAAAAATAAGACAAAATATGAATAAAGTAACGGCATCCTTCATTTGCTATAATGGAAAAACACAAAATATGTGCTGGATCAAAAAGTAGAACGTGCAAAATGGCAATTCATCGTATACGAGGGTTGATCCAAAAGTTCGTGGAATTCTTTCATATTTTATTTATTTTAAAGTGGAATTGGTTGAAAATTACAAATGAAAATATAGATACTTGATGAATGTTTTAAATTAAAAAAAAACAGGTAAAATATCTTTGATAGTAACTCTATAGCATTTGCCATAGAAACGGTTGTTTGGAAACGCGAGGAAGACATTAACGCGTTTATTTTCATTTTAATTCATAATACGTAAATGAAAATTAAACCGCCGTATGTGGTATATAAAACGAAAATTATGTCATAAGTACGATTGCTTGATCTTTTACAAACCTTTGTGTGAGAATTTTACTGATTTCACTGGATATTAGATTTTTTAGTTGATGATTTATTGTTCATCTTTAAGTCAAATTTCGGTCAAGTCATACGTTTTGTGTAAATTCCGGGATCACTATCTTAAACGCGTATATTGTTGACAAAGGCTTGGGGGAAATGCATCTAGTTACTGGTTTTCTAGTGGTATAAGACATTTAAGAAAATAGAACTTCCATGGACGTTGATTAAAGGTGTGGTAGCTTTTTGGAGGCTCTGTTTCAAGTGCATACCCCCCTAGAAAAATTTAAAGCGTTAATGGACGTTGTCGACTGCCGTACTTTCTTGACACTGCTACTGAAATTGGAACATCATATGGAAAGATGGGAGAATTTTGAAATATGAGTGAAAAATGAAGATAATTTTGTGCGAGAGGATTTTCTTAAGGGGAAAAAGGAGAAAAGAACAGCATTTTGTAGAATTACTTACTAAAATTGGACATAAGGACGAGTTGCTTCTATAACGCGACGTGACACATCTAACTTGATGTTACGTCGAAGTCTCCCACGGGTTTCACAACTATTTATTTTCAGAAAGCTCGAGTGACCTCATTGGTTATTGGAAAGTGCTGAAATTTTCCAATATTGTTGCATTTTGGCTCTTTACAATGAATACGCCTGTTGTTTGGTTTCACCGAATCATGATAAAATTTTAGAAAAAAATTCCACGAACTTTTGGATCAACCCTCGTATTATAGAGGTTCTGTGAAAGTCTCAGCAAGTTTCAATACATGGTATGAGAGGAGTCGCAGATAAGAGATAGGTACCAGACGGACGGATGGAAATTCCCATTATTATATACCCTCCCGCTTTTCTAGTTGGGGGGGAGGGGAATAACTAAGATAAATTTGAGAGCAGAAAATATTTAAGGAGAGTTTGAATCGGGTTTTTTCACCTTTCCTCTATTCAAATAACACGAATCAGAATAACGATGTTCTCTGATAGGTGACTGATTTTCATTGTGATTTTCACTAAGACACACTATTTAATAGTAAATTTTGATATTTTAGCTCTTCTAGAAGATTTAAATTCACCAAATTTTATTTATAAATTACATAAAAACATTCAAATTCTGAGTTTTTTATACAGCCATCCCTAACAACAAATTAAACTCCAGGTCTTTTGGCATTATTGACAACTCTTTCTTTAAAAAAAAATGGTCATAAGCAAAATTATTTTGTCAAAACATTCAGATTTTACAATAAATACGGTACTCTAAAGTTGATATTAAAAAATGCTCAGTTCCTGACAGACAATATCTTTTTTGACAGGTCACACCCGCTGTTATATCATTGATAAGTATACTTTTATATCAAAATCAGTCAGCATTTGAACTAAAGATTTTATCAATTTCGTAGAAGAAATGAAGTCATATCGAGGAGATTAGTCGAGTAATCATCACAGTCTCAATGTATGTGATTGCTATCGATGATTCTTCTTTATTTGTTTTTAAAAAGTATATATATATATATATATATATATATATATATATATATATATATATATATATATATATATATATATATATATATATATATATATATATATATATATATATATATATATATATATATATATATACGAGGGCTGTTCAATAAATAATGTCCTGAACTATATGACATACATTACAGATATCGTATGACATTAAACTTGACTTTCTCTCATTATTAAATCTTTCATGAATTTATAACAGTTTATGTGACCACTTTTCATCACATAGTTTCATCGTGAGAAGCTGGGAAACAAGGGCTTTTCGAGACACTGCCTTATAAATGAATGGTAAAGATTCAGTAAACTAAATTGAAAATAAAAGCTTCATTAAAGCTGCCGTAAAACTTGTTAAAAATCCCAAAGAAATATTTACTGAAATAAGTGACATTTACAGCAACCAATGCCTGTTTTACAGACAAAAGAGCAGGTGGATTTCAGTGATAATAAATTATATAATGGGCATCAAAAATGGGTACCGTCCTTGCCAACAAAAATTATAACAACTTATGTACTGTTCGCCAAATTTCAACAAATAATATTTGATGATGTATGATTGACTTTTAGACACATAGCAAATTTGATAGACATCACATCGGGAGTAGTTTACACTGTATTTAAGAAACGTTTGACGATAAAAAAGCTTGATACTCAAAGGTGACCCTATATTTTGAAAGATGAGTGAAAATGACAGCGTGTACGAAATTCTTAACAATTATTTTAAAATATCAGTAATTGTAGTTATCCACGTTTGTTTTATTTTCAAACAGATATTGGAACATGAATCTATTGCTTAAAACCCTAAAAACAAAATTTACCATAAGATGTACTTGATAAAAACGGCGAATGTCCGACAAGTGCACAGGTATGCAAGAGCACAAAGACAGATTTATATGTAATTTTCTTAAACATTAGTGGTATTGTTGTTCAAAATCGTATTGGGAGAGACATTTTAATTTCTGGAGGATTCTAGAAAGCACTTTTTTGGCCAAAAAATCAAAAGGTTTATTAGAGGAAGGACCCAGAATCTGGAATCCACTACAATGAATTTCTTCAAGACAGCGTCCAAACCCGCATGCCCTGAAGGGTTAAGGGGTTTTCGGGATAAACAGAAAGTTAATGTTTTTTCACATTAACAATATTTGCCAGATCTTTGGCCTTTTGACTTGTTTCTATTTCCAAACTTGAAAAAAAAAACACTTTCAGAAGGAAGAAACAAGTCCGGGAAATCATTGGATCTGCCATTTTCCAGTATACTAAGGGTCATACCCAAAAATGAGTTCTACAAACGATCAGAAATTGGATAAAAAATGTTACGGACATGTACTTTACTTAAAAGAGATTAATTAGTAAAATCATGAAGAATAAATCATTGAAAAGCGTCTTTTGCTTCTTTCTGAGCACCGAGGACATTATTTATTGAACAGCCCTCGTATATATATATATGAGAGAGAGAGAGAGAGAGAGAGATCTGTAATATTTATACATATTGTAGTTTTTAAACAATGTATAGTAGCATATTGAATCATACATTCAGCATAAATAAAGCCTGTATAAAAAGTAAGAAATAACACCACCTCATAAGTGTTAAATAGTTGATTTCCAGATGCTAAAAATTCCCAGATGCTAAAATTGCCACTCCTCCCTTCCCCTTAAAGGAAGAAAAATGTCCATGTTTGCAATTTTCTGGAAACTTTAATAAAGGGGAAAAACACACACAAACACACACACCCTCCCTCACACCCATACCCACACAGCCTCACACACACAAAGAATATTAACGAGTTAAAAACTTTTATTTTCAAAATGATATACTTGTTCCAAAATTAGAGATACATTAATAACTAGCTCATGAGTTTTTAATTCTGTACTGAACATCTTGCATTCTACGATAAGTTGCCTCCTGTATGTTAAGAGTGGGTATTTGTTCAAGAGATTTTCGATACGAAAAGAGAGCGTCATGGTAGTTCCCACAAAATTGTTGACAGATTCCAAGGATATGCCATGATATATTTCTCAAATATCTACTAATATAATGTCCCTCGTCATAATGAACGAGAATTTGCAGTTCATACAAAGCTTCTTGTTGTTTATATGGTTTATCACGGTAACAAAACACAAATAACATGTGCGTCAGCACATACGGAGGTACACAGATATACAGATTACTCGCACGTACCACACGGTGCTCTAATTCTAATTCTTTAATTTTAGGCAAACGTAAATGAATGTTCCACGCAACGGCCCTTCTTATTCTTTCCCATGGTGACTGTCCTCCAACCTCTTTAATATATTCCTGTATTTTCACACATTCAGAATTCATGATATAAGGCTGTCCAAGAAATGTTTTTATCTTTACCAAATTTGTAATTGCATTCTTAATTTTACCGACTGAGTACAAGAATAAAACAAAATGAATCCTATCAGAAATACAACCTGTTCCAGCAATTAATTCTGACAATTTCAGACAAGCATATATTAATCTTAATCTGCCTTTGTTGTGCAAAGTGTTTGATGCAAAGTATATGTGGTCAAGAGTATGCCTGAGGATTGATAAAATGAATTTCCGGAGAGAAGCGTGCTGCCATGGACTGATATTTTGGGCTTTGATGCAACTGAATGCAGAATGCAAAGCAGTGAAACAGTATCCTAATGTAGAGCACATCTCGTCAAAGTCATCTCCACAATCAATTTCATAATTAAGCGTAAAGTCGATATCAGCCTTTCTTCTGAATTCTGATTCAGCCTGTAGTAGCATTATATATTTATAGTGCATATTACAAATTGCAAAAACAAAGCATTTTCTTATTGAGTGGCAATGCAATAAGCATGCAATTCCTTTATCGTAAATATTAAGTAGTCGTTCATACAACATCTGCTGAGAATGACCAAATATCTTAGACGAGAATAAATTGTTTTCACAATTAAAAAATTGTCCGAGAAATCCATGATAAACACACGACAGTAAAAACTTGAAACATAACCAAAATCCTGACAACATGCTTGATGGATTCCATTCTGTAAGCGTACTTTTTTGAATGACCCAGAATAAAACTGTTTTCATAAAATATGAACAAAGGAGAGGCTTTATAACTGAATCATTCAAAGTCGGGACTTCTTTTAAAAATAATTTCAATAATCCATAGCACACAAACTGTGTATGATTCATACAGTAAACGAGTTTCTGTTCAGCAACAGAGAATGAGATCCTCCATTCACAATCTTCCTGTAATGAACCTTTGAATCCTATAGGTACAACATGGCAACCTGAGTTGATGATATCTTTTAAAACATGACTCGGTGGCCATCCTTGAGACTGACCTCTCAGAATAAACGAAGTAGCAATAGATGGCCAGTGTTTACATGCAAAACAATACGCTATATCAAATTCATGAAGACCAAGTTTTAAATTTGCACAAGGTCCATGTGGAATACATGGAGGAACTTTTTGAAGTGCAATTTCTCTAGTCGCCTCTCTGTATTTTGCGCTTGATATATATAATTCATCATTTATTCGGACACAAGATTTTCTTATACATGGGTTGTTTGTTGGGGTAAGGAGCTGTAACAAAGCAAACCCAGGACGCCCCTCAGAATACTCCATCAGAATTAGAGTACATCTGTCTGTGTTGTATTGATCTGCCTGATTCAAATCCCATATAACATGATCGTCAGTCAGCCAGATCATATAATCCAAGTCCGATGCAATGTTACCAAAACCATCTCTACGACTACCACTGAGAAATACATCCATTCCGTTACGTTGGTGTACTGCAGTCTTTACAATCTCAACAATATCAGTTACTTCTCGTCTTATGCAAACTATTGCAGGTTGGCTCATTCTAGGGATTATACCCAGATAAAGAACTTCTGAAAACTTCGGTATGTGTTCCATTCTAACATAAAAACAACTCTGTAAAATAATTTATTTGTGATTTAATATACATGTAGTTAAAATTACATTAGATTTTATCTCTCTTTAAGATTTCATTATTATATTATGGGGGGAAATATGTTCATTATCTCATGCAATTCGACCGATAAAAAGTAACGCAGATATTTTAAATTATTTGAATTATTTGTATAAAAGAAACTTTACCCAGTTTACTGATTTCCTTGTGTTTGAGTGAATTGATTCAATCAGAATTAAGTCTGGGAAAAAACTGAAATATTTTATCTATATATATCTAATTATATACAGACATGACCCAGACGACATTTCCCGATTTCCTTCCCCCCCCCCTTTGTGTATGTGTTTCACAAAAATGATATACCTTTAACTTTGCCTACAAACAACATATTTTATTGAACATATTCAATGGGATTGAACACAAGTTATAACAACTTAGATTGTCCTCTAACAAATACAAATAATAGGATATGCTGGAAATTACGTCTGAAGTTTCTTCTTAATTAAAATTATAATATTTTTAAGGACTTAAGATAGGAGCTTAATAGACCCTTCTAGACCCTGCACATTATAAAATGTGCTTTTTTTCTAATTTAGAAAAAAATAAACGGTTTTGTAATTGTATTTCACACGCATTGATAGTTAGCACCGACCAGAATTTACCTGTGTTACAACGCACTTTGAAAAATTACACACTTTGAAAAAAAAATTCAAAGTGTGTTAAATTTGGGACCAAATCAACGCTCTTTGAAAAAATACATGTATTAACCCACTTTGAATAATGTGTTGGGCTTGGTCGATATTCTTGCAAATCTTAGGTATGATAAATAATTGAACCTGTTTGATATCTCTTCGGTGATGAGGTCACCTAAGGATGTGAAAGTGAGTGATTTTAATTTTGCCATACTTTGAAAATTCTCTCTCTCTCTTAAATGTTTTACTATGTTTAAATTTTCCAGTTTGCATGCATTTTATATGTAAACTAAAATTTATTGAAAGTTTCAACGTCTTACCAGTTATACAAATACATATATTTGGGTGTAGCATAGGCATCGGTACCGGGAAGGGGCTTAGTCGCACTAACGTTTTGCAAAGATATACATAATATAGACACTGAATATTGGGGCTTACCTTGTTGGGGAGGGGGGGGGGGGGGGTCCATGTTCAATTTGCTACCGACGGCTAATGATGTACAAGAAAAAAAAGAGTTGGGCTGAGAGATCTTCTACTCGTCTTCTCCTTGTTGTCAATGGGATTTAATCAATACACGTAAATTTAAAAGTTTTTCGAAAGATATAATTATTTTAGAATTAATTTTCTCAATTACTATAATCAAAGTCTAGAATTTTTGTTTTATGCAATTTTTTCCAAGTGTGTTAAATTTCCCAATTACTCTATCAGTTCAAAAACAATTTTAGTGCAGTATTCTTCCTTATAGGAGCAAAAATAGAAAGTCAGCAAAAAATATCACGAAAACTGTCTGTGTATCAGGTTGTAACAAATCAACAAGACAATTTTGGTGTAGTGTTCTTCCTGTATTCAGGGCATAAATAAACATATTAAAATCGTTTACAAATTTTTTTCATTTCATTTTGCTGTAAATAATAAGAGATAAATCAGTTTCTGCTCAGTAAGTCAGTCCACTCTTATTAACATTACTGATCGAATTAATTTTTTCCATACATGGAGGTTCCTTCAAATAAATATGTTCTTAATGGCAACCTAAGAATAAAAGCTTTATGATTAACGTATTGATCTTAATTTTTTTATCGTCAACTTTTTTTTTCCATATACAAGCAACCTACCCTATATCTCCTTACGAAGTTTACATTTCCCAGTTGATTCGATGCGCAAAAGCCTGCTTTTTACAAATAAACAATTTCTAAAACGAGGAAGGCTATTAAGAAACAAGTTGATAAAACAAGAATTTCTATGGTCTAATTTAAGTCCTATGGTTGATATCTTGGCCTTGTCAGCAAATACAATCTATCATTAAGTCAAATGTTTAATCCTGACGTTTTTCATTACAACTGTTAGGTCATTATTTAAACACTGAATAGTCGACGGGTTTTTCAGTTATTTCCTAGTCTTAGCAAGGATCACATGGCATATGTTACCGGTCGGTAGGAAATTTCATTCTCCATAACACCTAAACATACAATCGATGCTCTATAGGTCTGTGTTTGCTCTGCTCCTGATTTTTTATGATAAAATGGAATATTGAAATTTTACCGAAGCCCATTTAGGATCTATCAAAAATATTTTTGAACTCATTATAGCGAATTTGATTTGTTATAACAGATTTATTAAATTCGTTATAACGAATTTAATTTGTTATAACAGATACATTGAATTCTTTATAACGAATTTAATCTGCTATAACAGATTTATTGAATTTGTTATTACGAATTTAATCTGTTATTACAGATTTGTTGAATTCGTTATAACCAATTCAAAAATTTGTTTTAACGAGTTTAATCTGTTATGATTGATTGATTATATATTGTTTAATGTCCCTCTCGAGAATTTTTCACTCATACGGAGACGCCACCATTTGCCGGTGGAGAGATGCAAATTTTGTCCTATACTCGGCACTTAGAGCCATTGAGCAGGGAGGGATCTTTTTCGTGCCAACACCTATAGCGCGACACGGGACCTCGGTTTATACGGTCTTATTTGATAGACCGGTCTCCAGTCCCACAGTGGGATTCGAACTCACGATATAAGGATTGACTCCTTACTTCGCGACTCTAGAGCAGACGCTCTAACCACTGCGCCAGGCGGGCGACAATTTAATCTGTTAAAACGAATGAAAAAAAAAATTATTTCGATTTTCTAAAATTCATCCTCACGGATTTACACAATTTGTTTTAACAATTTCTTTCGATTATGTGATAACGAATTGCAGAAATAGAGAGAACAAATTATAATATTTCAAGTTTCAGTGTTATAAATTCGTTATAACAGATTGTAATTTGTGAAAACAAATTGCTAAAATTTATTATAACAAATTTCAATAATTTGTTTTCACAAATTACAAAATACTATAATGATTGTCTAACAATGAAATTTGAAATAGTTTAATTTATCTCTCGAATTTTGCAATTCGTTATCACAAATTCGAAAGAAATTTTTATATCAGATTGTGTAAATCCGTGAGAAAGAATTTAAAGATTCGTTATAACAGATAAAATTTGTTAAAACAAATTCATTCTGAAAGTGGTTATAACGAATTCAACAAATCTGTAATAACAGATTAAATTCGTAATGGCGATTCAATAAATCTGTTATAACAGATTAAATTCGTAAAATCAAATTCAATAAATCTGTTATAAAATATTAATTTCGTTAAAAAGAATTCTACGGAAGCCCATTTAGGACCTATCAAAATATATTTTTGAATTCGTTATAACAAATTTTAGAATTCGTTATAACGAATTTAATTTAATATAACAGATTTTTAGAATTCCTTATAACGAATTTAATTTGTTATTACAGATTTATTGAATTCGTTATAACGAATTTAATTTGTTATAACAGATTCATTGAATTCGTTATAACGAATTTAATCTATTATTACAGATTTGTTGAATTCGTTATAATCAATTCAAGAATTTGGTTATAACGAATTCAACAAATCTGTAATAACAGATTAAATTCGTTATAACGAATTCAACAAATCTGTAATAACAGATTAAATTCGTTATAATGAATTCATTAAATCTGTAATAACAGATTAAATTCGTTATAACGAATTCGATAAATCTGTAATAACAAATTAAATTCGTTATAACGAATTCAATTAATCTGTTATAACAAATTAAATTCGTTATAACGAATTCAATGAATCTGTTATAACAAATTAAATTCGTTATAACGAATTCAATAAATCTGTTATAACAAATTAAATTCGTTATAACGAATTCTAAAAATCGTTATAACGAATTCAAAAATATTTTTTGATAGGTCCTAAATGGGCTTCCGTAGAATTCAATGAATCTGTTATAAAAAATTAAAATTCGTTTAAACGAATTCGATGAATCTGTTATAACAAATTAAAATCGTTATAACGAGTTCAAAAATATTTTTTGATAGGTCCCAAATAGGCTTCCGTAAGATGAAAACTTTTCGTTATCTCAATTTTATTTCATTTTCCCTGAAATTTTTAAGCATCCACATCTCATTAATACGGAAGCCCATTTAGGACCTATCAAAAAATATTTTTGAATTCGTTATAACGATTTTTAGAATTCGTTATAACGAATTTAATTTGTTAAAACAGATTTATTGAATTCGTTATAACGAATTTAATTTGTTATAACAGATTTATTGAATTCCTTATAATGAATTTAATTTGTTAAAACAGATTCATTGAATTCGTTATAACAAATTTAATTTGTTATTACAGATTTATTGAATTCGTTATAACGAATTTAATCTGTTATTACAGATTTGTTAAATTCGTTATAACCAGATTTTCTTGAATTGGTTATAACGAATTCAACTGTTATAACAAATTAAATTCATTATAACGAATTCAATAAATCTGTTATAACACATTAAATTCGTTATAAGGAATTCAATAAATCTGTTATAACAAATTAAATTCGTTATAACGAATTCTAAAAATCGTTATAACGAATTCAAAAATATTTTTTGATAGGTCCTAAATGGGCTTCCGTACATTTACACCAATTCTCGTATATTTTGTTCTATTTTGTATTCATATGAAGCAGAATTTATGCAAAAAGAAGAAAACACTTTCTGTGGCCTTCAACTCGACATTTAGATATATCGACGACGCGTTGTCATTTAACAATGGTAATTTCCATTCCTATTACGATACGATATATTCTTGTGAGCTTGAGATAAAAGATACCAAAGAGTTTGACACATCTCTTTCATACTTGGATATATTACTTGGAAAAAAAGTTGATGGGAGTCTAACAATCAAACTCTATGATAAACTGAATGACTTTAACATTTCTATTGTTACTTTCCCTTACTTATGCAGAAATTTACCTTCATCACCTGCATGCAAACGGAGTTAATATTTCTCAGTTTATTCGATTCGCAAGAGCATGCTCTACGTATGAACAATTTATAAAAAGAGGTAAATTATTGACATCAGCGGTCTCTTTTAAAGTCATCATTTCGTAAGTTATATAGTCGATACATTGACCTTGTCAGCAAATACAATTCGTCATTGAGTCAAATGCTGATTAGATTACCATAGATGACTATGGCTTTCATATTTCGCAGGTGTGTTTCTTGTAAAAAGACCTCTCTTTTGGTACCACCAACTTAGGCCTCTTGGCCTGGAGTATGATCTACTTTTACAAAAAAGCACTGCACTTTAAACTTGACCATAACGTTTGAACAACTAGAGCTATGGTTTTCATACTTCACACGTGTATTTATTGTGACAAGGCCTTTCAGTTGGTATAAATATTTTTTAGCTTGACCCAATTAAAAAACAAGAGGCCCATGGGCCACATCGCCCACCTGAGTACTAAGGGTAGGAAAAAGTAGAAAATGGCTTTTTATTGTAAAGTTTAAATCCAAAAGTAGTCCCATGACCAATCATGGATTTGCTATTTTTTAGAAAATGATTTTTAAAGAATTTTCCTATATATATCTTTAAAAACTTTGGTCGGCCATTTTGGCCCCGTCCTACCCCTGGGGGTCATGATTTGAACAAATTTGAATCTACACTACTTGAGCATGCTCCCATATAAATATGATCAATTATGGTTCTGCAATTCTTGAGAAGAAGATTTTTAAAGAATTTTCTTATATATTTTTATGTAAAATTTTGGTCTGCCATTTTGGCCCCGCCCTACCCCGGGGGTCATGATTTGAAGAAACTTGAATCTACACTACCTGAGCATGCTTCCATATAAATATGATGAATTATGGCTTTGTCATTCTTGAGAAGAAGATTTTTAAAGAATTTTCCTATATATTTCTATGTAAAATTTTGGTCGGCCATTTTGGCCCCGCCCTACCCCGGGGGTCATGATTTGAGCAAATTTGAATCTACACTACCTGAGCATGCTTCCATATAAATATGATGAATTATGGCTTTGTCATTCTTGAGAAGAATATTTTTAAAGAATTTTCCTATATATTTCTATGTAAAATTTTGGTCGGCCATTTTGGCCCTGCCCTACCCCCGGGGGTCGTGATTTGAACAAACTTGAATCTACAATACCTGAGCATGCTTCCATATAAATATGATGAATTATGGCTTTGTCATTCTTGAGAAGAATATTTTTAAAGAATTTTCCTATATATTTCTATGTAAAATTTTGGTCGGCCAATTTGGCCCCGCCCTACCCCGGGGGGTCATGATTTGAACAAACTTGAATCTACAATACCTGAGCATGCTCCCATATAAATATGATGAATTATGGCTTTGTCATTCTTGAGAAGAAGATTTTTAAAGAATTTTCCTATATATTTCTATGTAAAACTTTGGTCGGCCATTTTGGCCCCGCCCTACCCCCGGGGGTCATGATTTGAACAAATTTAAATCTACACTACCTGAGCATACTTCCATATAAATATGATTAATTATGGCTTTGTCATTCTTGAGAAGAAGATTTTTAAAGAATTTTCCTATATATTCCTATGTAAAACTTTGGTCGCCATTTTGGCCCCGCCCTTACCCGGGGGGGTCATGATTTGAAGAAACTTGAATCTACACTACCTGAGCATGCTTCCATATAAATATGATGAATTATGGCTTTGTCATTCTTGAGAAGAATATTTTTAAAGAATTTTCCTATATACTTCTATGTAAAACTTTGGTCGGCCATTTTGGCCCCGCCCTACCCCGGGGGTCATGATTTGAGCAAATTTGAATCTACACTACCTGAGCATGCTTCCATATAAATATGATGAATTATGGCTTTGTCATTCTTGAGAAGAAGATTTTTAAAGAATTTTCCTATATATTTCTATGTAAAATTTTGGTCGGCCATTTTGGCCCCGCCCTACCCCGGGGGTCATGATTTGAACAAACTTGAATCTACAATACCTGAGCATGCTCCCATATAAATATGATGAATTATGGCTTTGTCATTCTTGAGAAGAAGATTTTTAAAGAATTTTCCTATATATTTCTATGTAAAACTTTGGTCGGCCATTTTGGTCCCGCCCTACCCCGGAGGTCATGATTTGAACAAACTTGAATCTACACTACCTGAGGATGTTTCCCATAAGTTTCAAATTTCCTGGCACAGTGGTTCTTGAGAAAAATTTTTTTAAAATATGCCACTAAATTTTCATTAATTCCCAATTATCTTCCCTTGAATGAGGGCGTGGCCCTTCATTTGAACAAACTTGAATCCCCTTCACCCAAGGATACTTTGTGGCAAGTTTGGTTGAAATTGGCCAAGCGGTTCTTGAGAAGAAGTCGAAAATGTGAAAAGTTTACAGTCAGACAGACAGACGGACAGCTAGACAGACAGACGGACAGACGGACACCGGAAAAAATGTGATCAGAAAAGCTCACTTGAGCCTTCGGCTCAGGTGAGCTAAAAACTGTTACCTTGGTCATAACTTTCGAACAGTTAGACTAGGGCTTTGGTTATTTACAGATATATTCCTTGTAAAAAGACCTTCCTTTGGGTACCAACACCTTTGACCTTGATTTTTGGAGTTTAACATGCTTTTGAGAGAATTCAACTCTCGCCATAACCTGCCAATGCATCAGTTTTTCACAAACACATCTTGTTTTGTTGTTGTTTTCGCCCTTTCACACCTTCAACTTCAACAGTTTTGTCACGTTTTAGGTTCGCTAGATCTCGGTACTGTTTAGAAAATATTACAGTTTTCTTTGTATAAACCCATCTTTAATTCACCATTTTTGTCTATATGTAGCGGTTTATACGAAAATAAAGTGGCGTCGAAAATTCTCAGTATTTAAAATAGACATTTGATCCCACCCCATGATTTCCTGGGTCCATGTTTTATACCCTCTTCTCTTATTTGTATTGTTTATAATATTTAAAGATCGATCACTGTTTGTTTTCTTCACCTTTTACATTGGAAGAATTCCCTCCTTAGAAAGAGAGTTGAAGACATAAATTGGATTACAAGATGCAAAATCAAATCTCAATTACTGTCAAATACAAATAAACTGATGAGCCTTAGAAGCAAAAAAATTTAGTTGGTGGCTTTGTAGCAATTGCTAATGTTATAAGGCTGCTTAATAATACAAATATCATTAAACGTTGGCTACGACTTTGACAGACTGGACCAGTACATATTGATTTTAAAATATAATTCATTTTTTTTGCTTGTGAATGAATGGAAGGATTAGATGATTTCAATATTGCCACTCAATCACACAAAGCTAGCTTTTCCATCTGTCACGGTTTCTTGTTTCATGTAGGCCCTTTGCCTGCTAAGCTCACCTCAAAATACATTTTTTCTGTAAGCAAGGCAAAGTCCTGCACTAAATTTAAGTTACTTTGATTGGACCTGTTATATTTTTTTATTTTGCTTATTCATCAGAAAAATGAATGTAAGGTCCAGCATCTGAAGGTAATTTGGTACTGTGTATCCATAAATGTATCATCCATAAACTTTTAGTCCAGGTAGATCTTATACTTGCTTGGGAATGGTCATAATCCAAAACCTTTTTCCTGGTCTTATTTCTGAAAAATGTATACCAAATCCAACATCTGACATAACTATTGTAGCGTACATCAACAAATAAATGTATCTTTAGAGAAAAGTATGGGGCTTAAAGTATAGTAAATGTGTATCCTTAATTAGATTTTTATCCATGTATGTTTGGTTCAGGTTAGTCAAATAATAAATTTAGATTCTTTTATGTTAAATTCAAATCAGTTTGGTCAAAATAGGACTGTAAGTAAATTGAAAATGACACTAGCTCCAAGAAATTTTCACCTGCTCTTAAACCATTAAACTGGTCTTTCTTTAGTTGAAATTTCAGCATCTGAAAACATTGACTGGTAA
Organism: Saccostrea cuccullata; assembly: GCF_032062105.1. Lineage (NCBI taxonomy): Eukaryota > Metazoa > Mollusca > Bivalvia > Ostreida > Ostreidae > Saccostrea > Saccostrea cuccullata. Next base: position 43,710 of record NW_026941152.1, read on the forward strand.
AATGAAACATGCTCGAAACACCTTTAGGGTGAGTCACCCTTACCCATTAATTTACATTCCCTTGAGTGTTTATTTTGTTAATATTTTGATTCATTAAACCATCGTATTTACTAGTAACCCACGGAATAACGTCCCCACTAACAGGTAAAATTTTGCTTACCCACGAATTTTGACCCCATCGAATTCTGTCGAATTAAACACCCACTGATTCCACAGTAGTTATTCGAATTCGTTATATATATAACTATGTAACAAATAACGGATGTAGCGAATTAAATTCACAGGTCCTAAGGACTTCGCTTTAACCGAGTTTTATTTCATTTGGGATATCGACAAACCAAATATTTAAATGATTTGGTTTTTCCTTCAAATATAAAAGAATTTTGATTGGTAGCCAACCACGTTTGATGTCGGCATTTCGTAAATTCTATGGTCGTTGTTATGAAATATATAAACCATCAAAGACTCTTATTTTGCGTGATCTGATTCATACCCATTTTTATAAAAACTACAGAATGCTCCATCTACCTAATCAATACATAGGGTCCACGGCGGCTCTGACCGGTCAACAGGGGATGCTTATTCTTCCTGGGCTCCTGATTCCACTTTGTGTACATGTGAGGCCTCATGTTAAAAAAAGAAACCATGGATGTATAGAGTGGTATATATGTGACGTTATAGTTGATGAAAAGAGAATTTTTCCGAGCTCTAACCATGTTATCAAAACAATTTTGCTATCAAAAATTGATCGCTTCTTGATGCTACACAAACATTGATTTAAAATATGTTTAAGACATCACCTTTAAAACATTGGCTCAGCTTTCAACGACCAATTTAGTCCTTAATTATTTTAAAGATATTTTTTATTTGACATTTTTTCAAAAAAAAAAATTAAAAATATTTTATTTGCTGATCAAATACTTTGTGGATTTATTATTTTTATTTATGCATAATGTCATTATATGATACAAACATGTCAGGAAGAGTATAAAATAATTAATGTTGAGTGGTCTGACTTACTGAGCAGAAACTGATTTATCGCTATTATTTAAAGCAAAATGACATGAAAAAAAATTTCGTAAAGGTTCATGAATGCCCTAAATAGAGGAAGAACACAATGCCAAAATTTCCTTGTCGAGTTGTTGCAAACTGGTACACAGACGGTTTTTGTGATATTTTTGCTGATGTATCTATTTTTGCTCCTGTAGGGAAGAACACTGAACAAAAGTTATTTTGTTTTTCAGCTTATTACAAAATGACTAAAATATTTTCATATGTTTTCCCGACATGTCTATTTTTGCTTTAGTTTATAGAGTTAAAAGGAAAAAAAACCTTTTCTCTGAAAAAAAAATTTTGATCTAGTTGTTCATAACCCTAGAAAAATGAATATTAATTTAAATGCCAAAGAAATTAACATTTGATCTTGCATTGAGTTTTGTTTAAATTCATTTATGCAGTAAAAAACCCTGTTGATTCCCATTTTATCGATTGAACTATCTTGAACTATTCTTTTTTCATTTGAAAAAGAAATTGCCCACAAAAAGGGTAAACTAAAAATACCAAGGAATTTCCGTCACTGATATAACTTTTATTCAAAGACCTTGAGAAAATCACCATCGAAAGCAAGTTTTTAATTTGCCTTTTTAGAAGAGTGGTTCAGGACTGTGTTTTCAATAAAAAGATGTGGACTTTTCACGATGGTCAATTCCATTTATTGAAAAAAGTAAGACGGTATCACATTTATACCCTCTTAGAGAGAATATTCTCTTCTTGAGAAAATCCCCACATCATAATGATATTAAGGGTGAGAATTAGCTTACCTTAAGAGTCATATACTTATAATTGACAAGAATGATGTTTTTCTTAAAGATTGGCAGGTATTTTTAAACGACAGGTATATCATAAAACAGTGTGATTGCAACGCTTAATGATACCATTGGTTATGTAGACATTTGGTTGTTTCATTAAGCGTAAAGATTGCTCTGCATTTGAGACACTTAATGATATAATTCTGGTTAATGGTTGAACAGATCAACCATTTATGCTATAATTTATGGAATTAAACATTATTATTGCAACGATATTTGTATCATTAAGCGGCGTTATATTATTAGCTGTCGCCTCAGTTGCTCCTTGTGTTGTTGAAATATTGTTGCTCTGTAAACAGTACTTCAATGTACCTCATATATTTCCATGAAAAGAATTTTGGACGAACCAAATTTAGCACAGAACATCATTGGGTGAAGGGGATTCAGGTTTGCTCAAATGAAGAGAACCCCCCTCCCCTTAAAAGAGATTAATACTAATAAATATTGAAAATTGGGTAGGGTGTTTAAAAAAAAATATCAAAAACCAACAGACTAGAACTAATTTAACTTATGTAAAAGGTTTCTGATGTATATTTCAAATTTGATCCAAATATGACCCCAGTTCTGGGATGAGGCCACGATGAGAAATGTAAAGTTTTACATAGGAAAACATGATTTTTAAAATCTTTCTTTCAAGTACAGCAAAGATATGATTGGTGATATTTATATAGAAGGATCCTTATGTAGTGTGGATTCAAATTCAGGGCTAAGGTGGGTCCAAACTGTGCAAAAGATTTTACATTGAAAAATATATTGAAAAAAATATTTCAAAATCGCTGTTAAAAATCCATAATTGGTTATATTTACAGGAGAATATTTTCAGGTTGTTTTAATTCAAGTTTGTTCAAATCATAACCTTTGGGGAAAGGGAGGAAGTACAATGAACCATCTTTTTTTTTTACATAGGTATACATATAAAAAAAATTAAACGCTTCTTCTCAAGAGCATTAAATCAGTGATTTGACATACTGGTATGGAAGCATCGTTAGGTAGTTATCATTCAAGATTGTTCAAATCAGGAACCCCAATGGTAATGAGGGGCCAAAATTCGTGATCAAAGTATGACATGAGGATACATAAGAGATTTTTTTTATTCCACAGGGGGTATATAAAATAATGTTTTGAACTCGTGATAAGTCCAAAAACTATGAAAGCTTCCACAGTAAGTGTAGAATGCTCCCTTTTCCTGATGAGGGGTATATGTAATTTTCATTGCTAAACTGATTTCTCCTTGTTTTAACCAATGAGCTAAAGCGTGCAATGTTGTAAATGGGACTCATGTTGCATATTCATGTGCTTAGGGAAAGAAATTGTTGAGTTGAAGGCCACAGCAAGTGGTTTCTTGTTCTAATTTAGAAGTTTTTGAATACATATTCTTCACTCATATGAATACATAAAAAAAGGATGCTTGTAGAGGGGAGCAATTAGCACCCATGGGAATTTTGACAAATTGTTGGAAGATATGAGCTCAAAAACCTACATATACGAGGGTTGTTGGAATTGTTCACGGATAAGCGCGTTATTTGCACGTACACGTTTCATATGAGTGAAAAGGAAACAAAGAAATATTTGCTCGAAACCAAGGGAAATCTGCAGCTAAAAATTATACGTACTCTCCAACATATACAAAGATAAGGTGTTTTCTAATAATCCTGTGAAAATTTTTTGGCTATTTTATTTAAATAAAACATGCTTTACGGAGCATGTACCTTTTTCGCATGTTACCATTTTATAGACATTTTATAAAAAATGAAAACTGCACTGTCACTGCGCATAAATCTCTATGTTATTCAATCTTCTTCTACAATATTCATAAATCGTCATTTGGCGAAATTTTGCATTGAGTTTTATCCCTTAATAAGATTAAATCAAATGAATACATTTAGCCAAGTCAAGAATGGCAACTTCATTGAATGTCTTTGAGCACTGAGTTTTGTGTTTATTAGATGACAAGACATCAAATAAATTAGCATTTTATTATGATACCAAAAACAATCTTAGGGGAGATACAGACAATACTGACATCACAAGTTGCTTTTATAAAATCCCTGAATATGACAAAGTGATATCCCCTGTTATATAACTTTACAGAACTTTTACAAAATAAAATACAACATAAAACTTTTCACCAAACTATCCAAAAATTATATTGTAATATATACAAACAAAAAAGAGCAGCAACCAAAGGTAAACAGAATGTTTGCAACCCCCATACAAGGAAGTAGCAACACGTTTTCTAATTTCATAGAACAAAAATGTCTTGAGAACATTGAACATGACCATGTGAAATGAAGAACCAGTAGGCACATTATTATGCAAAATAAGTCATACTTTTTGGTTAAGACCTGTATTCAAAAATAAAAGCATTAACAGTAATTGCCTGACGTCACGGCGTCAGGCTGTATAAGGATTGATAATTGCTTGATCCGAAACTTATAGATCATACCCAGAGAGCTAGATTTTGTGCAAGCTGATTTACATTGTAAATCTTTTACGTGCATTTTAAAAGAAACATTTTTCAGGAAAACAATGATTTTACTGATGCAAAATAATGCAGTATTTACTTTGTTTACTCTGTTTGCATGAAACAGATTATTCCATGTGATTTACCGTTTCAACGTGTCCGTGTATCTTTTTTTCTCCATTTCTATACTACTGGATCAGTCCATTTATATTCTACGAAAGGGGTGAATCGCTCTTTTCGCACCAAATGTCACGAGTAAGCGATCTTCGCGCCTTTTCTTGAATTGTTCTATTGTATGACTGGGGTGCTAACTTCCATGGAATTAGATAAAGTTTGTTATTGTAACCTCCATCTTCTTATGATTCAGAAATTCTGTCTACAAATTTTATCTTATTCCTTAAAACAAAATATGAATCGTATGTATCAGAATATGGACATGCAAAACAAAAGAAATGATTTCTCTAATTTGTTTCCCCTCTGTTGGTTTATTCCATAATTTATTGGACTAGTCCAATCACCACAGTTCAACCAGATTCCAGACGATTTGACGAAAGAAATTACCTGTGCGAAATCTTGGATTTCTTTTCCACAAAGGCCTAAATGTTGGTTTTACCTATTTCGTTCTCAAAAAATTATAATAACCTACTTTCAGAAAAAAAAGATCAATGAACACAAACTACTACTGTTTACTTCATTGAAGAAAATGCTTTCCTACAACATATGTATTTAGTTATATTTATTCTCTAAAATGTTCACAATGAATAATTTGTCAACAGATTTCAGAATAGGTGTAGCTTTAAATTTAGGGGTAGATCAATCTACTTGCAGAAAAGTCAATCGCATCATCTCGGGTCTTTTCGTCAGAGGTCGAAAAACAATTAAATTCGAATGTATCGACATCATCGGATGTTAAAAATTTAAACATTTCATGTTCATGGTGAAAACGGAGTTGAAAGTCCTTGCTATAGTATATTTAAGATAAATTCATTACATTGAATAAAGTTAACTCCATATTCCACAGATAATAGGTCTATATACATCATCCATGCTTTTATTTCAAAGTTTGTGAAAGGGGGGGGGGGTGTTATGGCGTAAAAATTAACAATACATTTGTGGTCTTCTTCCCTAGATAAGGCCCGAGGAGTGGGACCGAGGAGTTGCGATTGGCAGAAAACCCACATACATTAACCATTCTGTTAACAACTCTTCAGAATGCAGCAAAGGCATCGTTCTTCTACAAGTTAAATGATTAAATACTTTTACAATGTTCTCAAATAAAAAAACATATTTCAAACACAAAAAAGTATTGCTCTAAAGGTTTATCACTTCTCTTACAGATATTGATTGATAAAGTCAGGCAAGCTTTTTGAAAAGCTGTTACTTGATCTATATATACAGCTACGTATAAAGGTAGTGAGCAATACTGCGCACAGCAGTTGACTGCTGACCCGTGTGCAAAGTTTACAATGGAAAGGGACTGGAATATAATATACAGCAGTTAACTTCTGACATGTGTTTTGGCTAAGTAAGGTGACTAGGAAATACACAGCAGTTAACTTCTGACCTGTGATGTTTTGCAACAAGGGACAAATAAAAATACTCAGAGACACATACAGCAGTTGACTTCTGATCTGTGTATGAGCACAAAAATATGGCACAGTTGATTGACACGGTATTTTATAAGGATCTAGCCAGAAGTTGGAATTTAAACTGTCAAGCTTTGCAAGCGTAGAAATCTACGAACAGCATCAGATTTCCATCTGCCCATTTTCCGAATGCAGTTTTCAGAATAGCCTAAATGTGCTGCGTGTGTAGCTGCCCCTATTCTGAAACTATGTCCTTTATAAAAAGCTGGGCTTAGGCCAATAAAGCGGATTGTATTTTGTAAGTTTTTGGTTACAATTGCATATGTGACTGCCCCCCCCCCCCCACAAATTGAAATAAGGGATCCCGATTCGTGAGAAAATGTTTTTAGGTAGAGCCACAGTGCTTGAACTGGGCACATATCTTCGTTGCCTGAAGCCTCAAGGTTAATTTGAAAAAGATCATTTGTTTTATTTGTTCTGAAGTTCTTAAATACTATTGTGACTGCACAAGGTGTTTTATGCTGAAATTGAAAGTCAACAAAATTCCTCCTTGTTTGCACTCAAATTCGTAAGACCGTCGCTTTCTAAATATCAAGTGATATTGCCTTGCGATATGATTGGATGATTGCTCTTTAACTTTAGGATCTAGCTAAAAACACAAAAGGCTGGAAAAACCTAGGATAACATTAATAACCAAGCAAAGTTTGAAAAAAGCAAAGTTTTGTAAAACTTTTTACTTCTACATTCTGTTCATCAGAGAATAATTAACTGCGTCAAAAATAGTAAATAGATTAATTTCGACATTACATTGGCTTTGGTAAGATTTGATCTACTCAGATTAAAAAAAATAAGATTCGGTATTCTTTTACCTAGATTCATCTGCGGAAATGAGATGTTTAAAACAATATGAGCTGCAAGTGTGACATGGGAAATTTTGTTTCAAAATTGTAATTAACGATTGAAATGATAGGAAAAAATAGAATATTTATAAACTTCTGTCTAGATATTTGCGATAGAAATACCTTTTACTAGCTTTAATTAAAGCACGATTATATTATTGTCGTCCTTGACAATATTTATTTCTTATATAGAGCCATTTGTATTTGATTGTTCATAAATACTTCTTCTAAAACAATCTGAAATTTTATTTTGGTTTTATTGATCACATAACACTGGGGGACGTAGAGACCAGTCCTTCGAATGCGACAGTTTATAAATACCGAGGTCCCGTGTCGCAGTAGTCGCTGGCACGAATAAGACTCCTCCCTGCATACTCACCTTGAGTGCTGAGTATAGGACATAATTTGCATCTCTCCACTTGCAAGTGGTGGAGACTCCATAGAGTGAAAAATTTTGGAGAGGGACGTTAAACAACAAAATATCAAAACCAGACCTGGGGCCATTAGAGAAGACGAGATCACTTTTTATCTCAGTTTCACTCTTACCAGAGGAACAATTAGTAGAAAAGTGAGATTGAGATCAAAAGTGAGGTCGTCTTTGCTTTATGACCCCAAGATCTATAGAGCTATTATCAATCAAGTTAATAAACAGGGATAACAACTTCGTCATTTAAAGTCATCATTTCATTAGTCGATTCAGTGACCTTTATGCCTACTTTGACTGACTAGTAGAGTCTTTTTGCTTGGTTTCGTAAAACCGTATAAACAGAAATTTAAGCAAAGAGTACATTTTGGCATTTATAGGAAGGGTGTTGAGATCACAAAAATTAAAAATCTCTCACAATTAATTTCGCATTAGAGGTTTTCGATATCTTTTTTATGCACTAATAATATCGCTAAAATTATTCTTCTCGCTAAAATTAAATACGGATTTTAAGGACAAATCGCTTAATTTACATCTCACTAAATATTTCATTTATACGGTATTTAGGCAGTAATAATTTTTTAACATTAGTATACTGAAACATATATGAAAGCCCACAAGCAGTAAGAACAAAATAGCTTCTTATTAAAGTAAAAATATTTCTTTTTAAAATATGGGAATTTTGTCCCCATATGCTAAAACTGCACCTTTCTTTCTTTACATCAAACCCTCTCCCTTTCGAAAAAAGAAAGTTGGACCATGTTTGCAAACTTTCGGAAATATGGTTCCGTACATATAAATATTAACCTCTCTGAAACCTAACATGGACATGTAGATATACATGTGTAGCTTCAGTGTTTTGGAAGTAGTGTAGCAACCATTGACAAAACACCACTTAATGATAGAAATATCCACTGCAACGCTTATTGCCATAAGGTCAAGATCTAGTAAATGATTTTAGAATAATTTTTTGGTGATAGATCCATTATGTCGTCATGATCAATTTCAACTTTCTTTTTCCCTTACTGTATAGCTTTAGCAGAATTTAGCAGAATTATGTAGCGGTTGAGAAAAACTCTATGTAGAAAATGGAGTATTTTCATGGCATTCAATTTGAAATCATATGGAAATTAATCCCGATACCTTAGCCGATATTTAATTTGATATTATTTTAAGGAAGCCATGGACATTCAAATTACCGTTTTTTGAGAGACTGTAGGTAATCTGGTAGCCTGGTTCCCTGTCCCTGTTATAAGGGAATCTGCCCTGATTCCTACCCCATTGTGACGACGAATTTAGCTGCGCTTCCGGTGAAGTCGTTCATGTCGTATTTTTCTACGCCGTCGATGTAATGTGTCATCGTTACGTCGATGTTTATATCCGTGGCTAAAGGCAACGGCTCAAAAACCCACGATTTATCGCGCATTGTTCTGACGCCCAATCAAATGAAAAAGCAAAATGTAATCCACCTGGCTCTCATGCCTTGGCAAGGATGAGACAGGGGACCAGGCTAGCAATCTTGAAACATTTCATTTGTCGAATGTGAAAAAAAAACTTTCATACTCAGCAACGGTTTTCTTAATTTTTCATTGAAAATGACAGTTTAAAATATGTTGTTTTTTTTTATCTTGTTTAACCACAATTATGCACCGAAACACCTTATTTGATAAAGCTAAAGTTGTAAAACATCATTAAAGGAATTTATTTCTCAAATTTGATTAATCTGTGGGCATCTTTAATTAACTAGATCTTGACCATAAAACATTGCATTAATGGTTGACATTTCCAACCGCCAAAGCTTAATAAATCGCCGCTAAATGAAAGAATTTTATGAAATTATTAAGCGGTTGAGAATGTCAATTATTATTGCAATAATTTATTACATTAAGCTTTCCATTGCAACGCAATTCTTTGCAACTAACAAAGAAATCCTTATGGTCTTATGCAAAAGCTCTATTTCGAGTTCGTGATTAAATTCTCGTTACATTTTATTTCACTTGAAATTTTTGATAAGCCGCTATATAACGTCACTGGAGGGTACTATTAGTTATCCACGTCCAATTAAGGGTGAACAGGGATTTATCCCGGGTTTTATTTCATACACCGTGAGGCCGAGGAAATAATAGTCTTTACCTGCAACTACCCCTTGCATTGACATAATAAAGGTAACCTAATAAAACAAAGCTTTATTCGGCCAATGTCCCAATAAAGCCTCGTGCATGTATTCCGACGTCGTATGACAGACAGAATATAGGATGTAGCGTCTAAGTACCCTCGCGCTTTTGTATAGTTTTTTTGTATATTTACATTTCCAATGTCTTTGTCCGAGATAAAATTACCAATTGTAAATATAATTTATTTCCTCATAAATGTTTTGGCGCGGTTCCAAAAAAAAACCACGTGCAGGGCGGGACAACACCTAAAGAGAAGCAGGCTTGGAGCCCGTGGATTGGCGGAATCAAAGCATGTAAATATAAGGAATAACTGTCAGATTTTTCGAATTCATGAAGATGATCAATGGATTGGCTTGTGTGATAATTTTATGCATAAACGCCTTCGGCGTTTATCCAAATTATCACACAAGCCAATCCACTGATCACTTCATGAATTCGAAAAATAAGACAGTTATTCCTTAAATGAATCATTGAATGACCGAGGTACTCTCACATACTTTTGGTTCATAAAGACCCATTCTCCTGGTGTAGTAATTATCAACAATAGCAAAGTTAGGAGCTGAGAACTAGATTATTCTGCAAGTGAATGTTCAAACCACAGGGGCCAGTAACATGCTAACTTTGAATTTACGTAATGACTACTGTATAGGGGATTAATTTCACGGGTTGTAATTTTCACGTTTTTCTCTTCTTTGGTACAATCACGGTTTCTTGAATTCGCGGAATTGGTATATATTAAAAGTCTCCTCCCTTATCTATACCTATTGAAAACTTATTCACTGTTTCTTGAATTCACGGATTCATTAACACCGTGAATATAGCGAATATTAACACCGCGAGTTATTTTCCCCCTATACAGTATATATATATATATATATATATATATATATATATATATATATATATATATATATATATATATATATATAGTTATTACGTAAATTCAAATTTAGCATGTAACTGGCCCCTGTGGTTCAAACCACTAGGAAGTCGAAGTTTAACTAGAATAATGTAAATGACGGAATATCTATAATGCTCACAATTTCAGGTATAGCATATCAGAATTCCTGATATATTGTGTGAAAAAAATATTCATATGCAAGAAAAACGTAGTGCTGCAAATTTTAAAAAAAGTCAGGCAAACATACAACTTTTTTTATTTCGTTTTTAAGTTGACACTTATTCTTCGGCAGTGACACTTAACTAGCCCTTGAATATTGCAATCTATACAAGACATCTTTTATTCTGCAATACGTTGCCTCCTGTATTTTATGGTAAGGTATTTCGTTTAGCGAGTTTCGATAAGAAGAAAGCGCACCCTCGTAGTCTCCGCAGACCTGTTGACAAATTCCAAGAATCTGCCATGAAATATCTCTCAATACCTCTATAATATGACGTCCTTCGTCAAAATGTAGGAGGATGTACAGTTCGTGCAGAACTTTGTGTTGTTTTTGTGGGTTACCACGGTAACATAACACTAACAACATGAGTGTCAGGACATAGGGAGGTACACGGATGTATAAATTTGTTGTTACGCAACATTCTAATTCCAATTCTTTAACTATAAAGGAACATAATCGAATGTCACTAGCTACAGCAATCCGCCTTCGGTCACTTGGTGATCGTCCTCCAACCTTATTAATATATTTCTGTTCATCTACATTTTCATTACACATGATATAAGGTTGTTCAAGAACTGTTTTTATCTTTGTTAGATTTGTTATTGCATCCTTAATTTTGCCAACGGAATACAAGAATAAAACCAGATAAATCCTATGAGAAATACATCCAATTTTTAAACTTAATTCTAACAAATTTAAACCAGTATACATAATTCTCAATCTGTTTTTGTTGTGCAAGGTGCTTGATGCATAGCATAAATAGTAAATGGTGGACCTGAGCATAGATAAAATAAATGTTCTGAGAGCAACGTGTTGCCAAGGAGTGGTATTTCGGGCTTGAACGCACCTTAATGCAGAATGCAAAAAATTGAAACTCATTCCTGTTGTAAAACAAGGTCTATCAAAGCTGTCTACCCAATCCATTCCAAAATTAAGCTCACAGTCGATGTCAACCTCACTTATAAAATTTGATTCAGTTATACATGTAGTTATTGGTAGATATAGAATGTGCATCCCACAGACCGCAGTTATAAGGTAATTTCTTAAAGAATGGCAATGGAATATGCATGAAATCCCTAGATCGTACAAATCGATTAGCCGTTCATACAAGACGTGCTGAGAATGTCCAATTACTTTACATATGAATAAGTTATTTTCACAAATAAAAAAGTTTTGAAGAATCCCATGATAAACACATGACATTAAAAACTTGACACACAACCAAAAACCTCGTAACAGGCTTGATGGATTCCATTCTGCAAGGATATTTTTATGAATAACCCAGAATAAAACTGTTTTCATAAAATATGAACAGAGGAGAGGCTGTCCATTTGTATCTACCGTAGTCAGAGCCTCTTTTAAAAATACTTTCAGCAATCCAAAACACAAGAACTGTGTGTGATTCATACAATGAAGAAGTTTCTGTTCAGCTGCAGAGAATGAAATCCTCCATTCACAATCTTCCTGTGGTGATCCTTTGAATCCCACTGATACAACATGACAACCTGAGTTGACGATTTCTCTTAAAACATGATCCGGGGGCCATGCTTGAGATCGACATCTTAGAATAAAGGAAGTACCAATTGATGGCCAGTGTTTGCATGCAAAACAATGAGCTAAATCATAATCAGTAACACCAATTTTTAAATTTACACAAGGTCCATGTTGAATACGTATATTTTTTTTTCGAAATAAAAACATTGCATTTTCTCTGTATTTTTTACTTGAAATATATAATTTATCATTTATTCGGACACTCGATTTACTAACATGAGTAGACGTTGAAGGAGTCAGTAGCTGTAACATGGCAAATCCAGGACGCTCTTTAGAACACTCCATCAGAATCAGAGTACATCTTTCTGTGTTAAATTCATCTGCATGATTTAAATCCCATATAACATGATGGTCGGTCGGCCAGATCATATAGTCTATGTCCGAAGTTTTGGAACAACCAAAACCTTCTCTACGACTTCCACTGATAATTACTTCTATTCCTGCACGTTTGTGTACTGGAGTATTTATAATCTGAACAATATCGGTCACTTCTCGTCTTATAGACACAAGTGAAGGCCAGCCTATTGTTTTGCAGAGGCCTAGATAAGAAAGTTCTGAGAACGTTGGTAAGTAGTCCATTCTAAATAGAAACTTTGTTGATCAATTTCTGTTTTGATAAAATAATTAAATGTTTATTAGACTTGATCTCTCAATTTTTGTAGAAAAGATTTACAAACTCCACCGGATGAATAGTGACATTGCTGTCAAACACCACTATTTTAAATCAGAAAGAGGAAAGAACCCAAACTCTGTTTGATTATTTCCGTGTGTTAGAATAACACGTGAATAGTCGAAATAATATAGAAACAGAATAAATATTTCAGTTATATTTTTTTCAGGACACATTGTGATCTGCTCTATCCATGTATAAATGTTTTCTAAAAAAAAATAAAGTTTATATACCCTTTCATTTTACTAACAAACAAAGTTTTGGGGGTTTTTTAAGCATAAATTATTTTACAAAATTGTTTATTTTTATCTATAAAATTTCCATCGGAAGTCATTTTTCTTTTTTTTTTTTACGAAACTTTAAATCTGTATTAGATTAAGGACAGATGATACAAACTTTTGCCAAAAATTCTGAAAACAACAATTTGGGCCATGTTTTAATGAATAAAATTAATAAGTTTTACCGCATACGTGTAGTTTTTACTTTTTAATTCAAAGTTGTACAAAAATGGAATTTGAAGTGAAACAGATTAGTATAGAATAATAAGGATGGTTTCAAAGGGTAGAATTTTGAACATTACAGGTTTACAATTTCTTTATATTTTAGAAATTTATTATTTGCATCATTTGCAATGAAATCAATTCAAAAAATATATACCAATCCAGGCATCCATTTTTGTTTGTATCATCTGTCCTTAAATAGGAACAAACGCATCTCTCAACTCTCTTCAAAACTCTCAAATACCTGCATTAATGAATATATAATTACTTAAAACTCCAATACAGCTGTGCTTAACCCGACGTTTGAGAACGACAAAAAACTTAAGGAAAACTATTACAGTAATGGCTGTTTTTAATGATGGTCGAATTTTTCTTTTGTCATCACTAGGTTTTAATGCATCCACAAAGTACAAGTTCTTTCATAGAATATCTTCCAGTGTTATGTTGACGTTTCTAGGAGATAGATCTGTCAGGATTCTGTATGGTTGGCTGCTATAACACCGTTTTGTAAAACTACAACGTAAATGTATGTACGTACGATTATGAGTAAAGAAGCGATACTTAAAAAAAATAATATTTTCAATAAAATAATCAGAAAATTTTGGAAAGTGTTTAAAGATTGTACATCAGTTGTATCTTAGAGGTCAGCTTGACATGCGACTAACTTAATTAAAGGTGCATTTACATTGTAGACAACTTGAAGTCAACTGCTTGTATTCCTAAAATTGTCAGATTTAACATTTTTTAAGCAAAGTCTAAAGTCTGGTGTTAAAGTTAAATTAAATTGAAACATTTTATTTTTCTAAATTCTTAAAAATGTGTGATGATCGGACTTAAAAAAGCTACAAAAAGTAAAAAAAACAAGATGTGTTTGTGAAACACTGATGCCCCCGTATGGCAACATTGTGAAGATTAAAATTTTCTTAAACGCAAATTTAATATATTGGTACCCAAAGTAGGGTCTCCTAACTGGAAATACAATTGTAAAACATGAAAGCCCTATCACAATCTGTTCCCAAGTTATGGCAAGGCTAAAGTTTTTCATAAGTACATAAATCTTCAAGATCAAGGTCAGAAGGTCAAAGTTATTGGTATCCAGTGAAAGGTCTTTCCACAAAGATCACATGTTTGAAGTATGGAAGCCCTAACCCTAACAATTCAAAAGTTATGGCCAAGGTTAAAAAGATTATATTAGAACGTTAAACTCCAAGATCAAGATCAGAAGGTAAAGGTTTTTGTATTGAATGAAAGGTCTTGTCACAAGAATTACATATGTGAAGTATAAAGCCCTAGCCCTTACTCTTCAAAATTTATTGTCAAGGTTAATGTTTTTTCATAAGTCCAGAAATCTCAAAGGTCAAGGTCAAAAGGTCAAGGTTATTGGTATCCAATAAATACTCTTGCTACAAATAATATACATGTGAAGTATGGAAGCTCTAGCCCTAACCGTTCAAAAGTTATGGTCAAGATTAGGATTTTTTTAAAGTAGGTCAAACTCTAAGGTCAAAGGCTCAAAGGTCTTGATAGCAAATGAAAGGTTTTGTCACAAGGATTAAATATGTAAAGTATGAAAGTACTACCTCTAACCCTTTAAAAGATATGATCAAGGTTAATTTTATAAAAGTAGGTCAAACACCAAGATCAAGGTCAAAGGGTCAATGCTCTTAGTATCCAATGAAGTGTCTTCTTACAAGGATTACATATGTGAAGTATGAAAGCTCTAGCCCTTGCCGTTCAAAATTTATTGCCAAGGTTAAAGTTTTTTCATTATTACGTAAAACTCCAAGGTCAACAGATCAAGGTTGGTGGTATCTAGTCAAAGGTCTTGCCACAAAGAATATGTATATGAAGTTTAAATGTCCTGATATCTACTGTTCAAAAGTTATGGCCAAAGTAAAAATTTAAATTTTTTGTGTAAAAAGCAGTCAAATTCAAAGGTCAAGGTCAAAAGGTCAAATTTGGTGGTACCCAAAGCAAGGTCTTGTCACAAAAAATACACATGTGAAATATGAAAGTTACAGCTCTACTAAATCAAAAGTTATGGACAAGTTTTTGCGGACAAACAGACAAACAGAGAGACAGACAGACAGACAGAAAGACAGACAGACAGACGAACACGACAAAAACTATATACCCCCAAAACTTCGTTTACGGGGGCATAAAAAAACGCGGTAACATCTTCGCTAGCCAAGGGTTTCTGATACACCTACTCTACTCTCCTCATAATCCCTTGGCATACGGTGTTGATAGAAGTGTTTTTTCTCGAGTTCTGATTGGGATTCGGTATACTCGGTGTCATCCAATATCTTCTAAATATGTGATGAAGAATATATATTGAAGCTTCAGATTTTTACTATAAATAATAAATAATTAACATTACTCAATTATTGCTTCTTAATCATGCTTGAAAAAACTTTGATTTTATTTTTTTTTAAACATGCGTCTTTATTTCTTTATTTCTGTCGATGACGCAATCTGTGCGTACCTGATAGATTCGAGATCACGAGACGAAAACTATGCAGGGTAATCGTGTTCAAAAATCCAGACTTGTAAGTTTGTAAATCCAATCTTGTAAGATTGTTAATCCAAACTTGTAATCGTATCAGTTTCATAGTATTCATATGTAATTAGGAAATTCAGACATCCAAGCATGTAGTTCCAAAAATACAACTGTGTGTGTATCTTTGATAATGTAAACTTTTTTCCGAAATTGAAGCCCTTCATCTGTATAAATTTCGATGACGTTTCTTTATAATTGGAGAATTTTCAAACGGGACGTAAAATAACAATCAATCAATTAATAAATGAATGGTCTCTCTTCTTTTTTTTTTTAAATTAATGTGAGATTAAATTGAACACCAAGATAATAAGGAGAGAACCTGGAAAAATATTAACCTTATTATGAAATTTTGAACTATATTTCTATAATATATAATAATTATGCAGAATATTTTCTTACCAGTCTTCTTTATTTGGTCGTTTTTGTTTTTGTTTTGAAGAAGTGTCTACACTTAGCTATTAGTCTTAATTCTCTTAAGGTAGGATTCTTTTCTGGTTTCTGACTAGAATGGAATATTAAAAGTACATTTGTTGATATGTCTTATATATTAAGATGTAAAAGATTTAGAATACCATATTTTTCTTTCCTCATCACAATTATACAACTTAAAATAGAAATGGTAAACTGCGTTTGAAAACTATAGCAGGAAATATTTTGGCTGAATAGTGGCGTGTGAAAATATCTTCTTTTCTGTTTCTCAAAATTATTATAGAACATTGAATTTAGTAACTGTAAACCAACTTTTATTCTCGACAACTTTATTTCGCAATTTACCAGGAATAAACTAGTTTGCGACGATTAATTTTCGCGATCAAGCCTTTTTGGATCTGTACTTAATAGACACATACACTTAAAGGACCGGTTCGCGGCGAGAAATATTCGCAATTACAAGGCTCTCGGGAACATCGCGAAAAGAACTTTATTCGGTAATAACCGATATTTGCCCCCCAAACCAAACTTTGATGGAGAAATATTTAATAATATTCTTAAATAGGGGGTATATGCTGACTTCAACGCACTGAATATTTTCATAAGTAAGACGTCATATGTACGAAATGACGTCACAAATTTCAGGGGTTTTTTTTATAAATTCTACAGAAAAATGTACATATTTTGTCGATATTTTGAGTAAAAGTCACCGAGCGCATGTATGTTCAGGCTCAATATTTTTATATAATGTGTAGAATGATAATATCAATGAAATATGTAAATATTGTTCCTAAACAAATTTGCGCTCTATAAATTTTAAAGCTAAAATTTTGTCCATTTTGTCCTCTTTCTGAAAAAGGATATAAAATCGGACTAGTTTGTGACGTCATAACAATGAAAATTGTAAATAAACTACTTTGAAACAATAATATGTTCTGTTAATTTATGTTTCTCATTCAATTTATTAAATTCAGCACATTTCAGGAAGTTTTCAAAATTTGACTTTTGTGGGGGGCAAATATATGCAATATACCGCATATAGTTCTTTCTCTCACACGAATAAAAGTTGGTTTACCGTATAATTTTTACGCAATCAAAGACTAGACGAAATTTTCAAATGTAAGTTAAATCAAAAATTCAAAATATGTCAAATAAATAAGTGTTTTTACAAATACTAGAACTATGTTGGCTGTTAAATGCTTCAAATTTAAGTATAGATTTGAGCCAAAAAGCCGTAAAAAGTGTTATTTCTCTCTTAGTAAACGATCAAAACTTTTAGTTTTTGTATCATTCTGTACTTTTATGTGACAACTTTACTATATGTGAAAATGCGAAAAAGTTAAAAATAGGAACCATATAAAAAATAACTAATAAATCCTAAAAATTTAAGAAAAGTTGAGGAAATTCGGATTAGCAAATATCTATTTTATTTCAATTTTCCATGTCATCTAGGTAATATCGTCTTATAGGCCCTATATGGTAGTATCTTTTTTATGTAAAAAGAAAAACATTCAATCTTTTGAATTACAAGTAGGGATCGCATGATTGGAAACAAGAATTTTTTATTCTTAATGTCCAGAAAAAAGATAATGACCTTGACCTGACCTTGCCTCTAATATTACACGGTCAAATTTAATCTCACTGATACCGTAGTGATATTGTCCTCTTGATTCTGTGAAAATTTCATTAATTTTTAAATACAAGAAATGTTTGAAGAATCCTACCTCAATGTAAATCATAATTATGGCGTACTGATTAAATTGTTACCTCTAAATGTAAAACAATGATACAATGTCTATTGAAGTTATAGTTTCAGTTACAAGTGTTATTTAAAAGAAATCAAAATGCATTCAAAACCACGATTGTAATCATTGCAGTGGGAAAACTAGAGTTACTTCAGTGAGAATTAAGCTCAGTAAATGATACCCCCGCCTCCAATATGATTAAAATAGTAAAATTCGTGTTTTGCTCAAGGGCACCCGAAATAAGTGTCAGTTCAAAGAGTAAAAAGGAGGTGCACAATGGCATTTTGTAATAAGGAATCGGTGAAAGCATCATTAAATCTTATTCAATGGTTTAGAAGGAGTTGCAAAAAAGAGATGGATATACCCTTCAAAATCATAGAAAGAATGGCAGTGTCCATGCTTGGTATGGGACTCCCGAAATATGTGTCGCATCAAAAAGTAAAGTAGGAGGTCACAATGGCACTATGTAAGAAAGATTCTGTGAAAGTGGCATTAAATTTCATTCAGTGGTAAAAGAGGAGTTCTATATTAGAAATGGGCACCCCAAAGTGTAACAGACGGACGTACAGACGAACAGACGGACATCCTGATCACTAAATACCCTCCCACTTTTCAAGTGGGAGTTTTATTTCATTTGGGATATAATAAAGGACCAACAAGTTGTGAGCTGAAGGTATGTAGCTAGCTTTTCTGAAGAAAATTTGGATAAACAGTTAATGTGCGGTTTCTCGACTAATTTTTCCATATATTTAAACTGTCATCTAAAACGTTACTGTGAATCATGAATTCCTAACATATTCTTAGACAATTATACAACAAATTATTTTGATAGCCAATTAGGCCTATATTGAAACAATCGAAAATTTTGTCTAAACTGCCAATTTGTTTGGCCAGACAATATGGTACAACGTGCTTCGTACAGATGTCAATTATGAAAGTACAAACAGAGGTCTAAGGAATTTTTGAAGATACGAGCTTTTATGTAGTTCAGAAGAGAATTTGAAGAGATAAATCCAGAACCGAGTGCAACAGTTTTGTGCAGCATTTGTGCTCAAAAACATACAATGTGCTCTATGGGCGGTACTGTAGCTCTCCGGTCTGCCAATACTTTTCGAAGAGCTAACGTTCTGCAGCTAACAATTTGCATTTATCAACATCAGTCATTATATTGACCATAGAATTTGCAAAATGTTGACTTAAAAAAGTAGAGGAATCGAATAGCAGATATTAACAATCTAACAGATGTTTTGTAGTTGGCATCCTTCTGTCTCGAGAGACAATGGAGATCGTGCCAAGATCAGGATCAGTCTGTGGTTGAGTGACAGCGCCGACCGTGACTAGAGCAACATGCTTTGTTGCAGTTCGCACAGATAAATTGCTCGCTAGGCTGCGCCGGGACTGAAGCTACTCTTTGTCGTCTGCGCTATCTCCTCTCATCCCACTGTTCTTTCCTCCTCTTTTCACCGAGTTGGAGGCCTGCCTTGACAGCATGCCCCCAACGATTACGGTCAGCAGCCACTGCTTTCCACCACGTCGGGTCGATGTGTCCGGCGATGTCGCGTTTTAGGACGTCCTTGTAGCGAAGAACAGGCCTTCATTTAGGTTTTGATCCAGTTGCTAGTTCTCCATGCAGCACGTCCTTTTGTATACGGCCATTGTCCATGCGGCTTACGTGGCCAAGCCATCTCAAGTGCCTCTGGCTTAGCAAGGCAAACAAACTGGATAACCCTCACTGTCTCAATACGTCATTGTTGTTGACATGGTCCTGCCAGCTAATGCCTAAAATCCTTCTGAAGCACTGCATGTGGAAGGTGTTGTTCACCGTTCACGGTAGCTCAGTCGGTAGAGCGCTCGCTCCTTGATCAGGAGGTCGTGAGTTCGTATCTCGGCCGCGACTGATCTAGTCGTTAAAATTAGTAGCAACTGTTCCTTCGCCATGCGCTCGGCACTTTGAGGTGAAAGTTGCGGGTCCTTCGGATGAGACCTTAAAAACCGAGACCCCGTGTCAGTGACAGTCGTTGGCACGATAAAGATCCCTCACTGCTTAATGGCCCTGAGTGCTGAGTAAAGGTCAAAATTTGAAGCCCTTCACCGGCATACGGTGACGTCTCAATATGAGTGAAAAATTCTCGAGAGGGACGTTAAACAATATATAATCAATCAATCAATTATAGAAGGTGTTGAGTCGACGCTCATGGCGGGAGTACAGGGTCCAGGCTTCGCTGCTGTACAGGAGCGTGCTGAGTATGCAGGCCTTGTATACCACTGTTCTGGTTTTTGTTGTCAGCATGGCGTTGTCCCATACTCGTTTTCCCAGCCGAGCCATTACTGATGCTGCTTTCCCAATGCGCTTGTTTAGCTCTGTATCCAAGGACAGATTACTTGATATGGTGGACCCAAGGTAGGTAAATGATTCCACAACTTCAAGGATATTTTTGTCGATGGATATTTTGGGAGTGCAGCAGACGTCCTGGCCCATAATGTTTGTTTTTTTATACTGATGGTGAGAGCAAACTCGTCGCATGCATTTAAGAAGCGGTCGATGAGTCGTTGTAGTGCCTGCTCTGTGTGTCAACGCGGCATCATTGGCAAAGAGCATCTCTCTGATCAGGACCTTGCGTGCTTTGGTTATGCTCGGAGACGCGCAAGGTTGAAGAGGCTTCCGTTACTTCTGGTGTGCCGTCTTCTGTTTGATCAAGTGCGTATGACAGCAGCATGGAAAAGAAGATACCAAAAAGCGTCGGGGCTAGTACGCATCCTTGTTTTACGCCGCTTTTGATGGGGTATGGATCTGACGATGATCCATCGTACTGGATGATGCCTTGCATGTCTTCATGAAAAGACGAAATTATCCTCAGGAGCTTTATAGGGCATCCAATCCTCTGTAGCAGGGTAAAGAGACCTTACCTACTGACCAGGATAAATGCCTTGGTTAGGTCAATAAAGGCAATGTACAATGGGCGTCACTATTTTCTTGTAGATGACGTATTGAGAAGACCATGTCGATGGTTTACCTTTCTGCTTTAAAACCGCACTGTGCATCTGGGTAGACTCGCTCTGCTAGTTTCAACAACCAGTTTAACGCCACTCAGGCGAATGCTTTCCCAACAATGCTGAGAAGGGATATTCCACGGTAGTTGTTGCAATCGAAGCGGGCTCCTTTGTTCTTGTAGAGCGTTACGATGCTAGCGTTGCGCATGTCTTGTGGAATTGTTCCTTCTTCCCAACATTGGAGTATCAGCTTGTGCAGGTGATGTAGTAGAATGGAACTCTTGCCAGCTTTGACGACCTCTGGAGGAATGCCATCGCTACCTGGGGCTTTCTCACTGGCTAGGGAGTTGATGGCCTCACTGAGTTCGTCTATCGAGGGTGGAGCATCAAGTTCCTCCATAACTGGTTCTCAACAGCTGTAACACTGACAACATTCTCTCTTGAGTAGAGCTCTTGATAGTGTTCGGCCCATCTCTCCATCTGCTTTTCTCTGTCAGTGATGATGTCATCAGAGGCTGTTTTCAGAGGTGCAGTTTTAATGATGCTCGCACCAAAACTTTCTTCATGCCTTCGTACATGGCGCGATTGTTACCACAGTAAGCAGAGTGCTGGATACCTTGACAGAAATTCAGCCAGTAGTCGTTTTGCGCTGCGTCGAGCTATCCGTTGAGCGTCATTTCTGGCCTTTCTGAGTTCAGCAAGTGTCTTCTCTGAAGGTCAACGTTTGTAGTTGAGCAGGGCGTTTCTTCTGGTTTTGATTGCTGGTTCGAGTTCTGTAAATCCTGCATCAAACCAGTCTGGATTTTGTCACATTCTCTTGCCAAAGGTGTCCATCGAAGAAGTGTAAATGGCGTCATGAATGTAGTTCAACCTCTCATCAGCACTGCTGGTGAGGCCGTTACGAAGGGCCTCTTCTAAAGACAGCAAAGTGCACGCAAACATCTGGCAGTGTTGTCTTAGCTGTTTTATTCGTGGGCGTCCTTTCTGTTTGGGGCGATGAATCTTTTTTGGCTGGAGTCGCAACGTACTGCCAACAAGTAATTAAGTGTTCGGTATCGCCGCCAGCGCTGTGGTAGCTGCGGGTTGTTAAGACACAGTTCAACGAGTGTCTTCTGGTGATCACAACGTCCAGTTGGTGCCAATGGTGTGGTATAAGATGACACCATGAAACTCTGTGTTGGGGCTTTGTGGCGAAGAATGTGTTGGATACGCAAAGGTCGTGGTACATGTAGGAGCATATCTCAAGAAGTCGCTGACCGTTATCATTTTGTTTCCCAACGTCAAAGTGACCGATGTTGCAAGGCCAAGCTTCTTGGTCAGTTTCCACTGTTGCGTTAAAATTCCAAAGCAGGTATACTTGTTCTATGGTTGGGATCTCCTAGAATCCTAGTATATATATAAAGTTGTTATCAAATAGTTCGTGGTTTGATGCGATATAATTAATAATATGCAGTCGATGATTACGAAATAAATAGGAAGCTTAAAGAAACATCATGTTTGAGGTTTTGCCGCCTGGACATACCAATGCTTACAAAAGCATTGACAATTCATGAAAAAATATAACAAATGATATTAAGTTTATTTTATAGATAGAAAACATTGGCGTCGGAATCCCCCCCCCCCGTTTTTTTACAAAGATAGACATTATATAGGCATTGAAGATTGGGGCGTAGGTTTATCTCCCCCCACTTTCAAAAGGCACGTTGCAGTGTAGTCAAAGTGGGCTAAGTGGTAGTGTAGGAAAAAAATTGGTACTGAAAAAAGTTCGATCCTAAACCCCACCCTTTTTTTATCCTCTTTTTTTTGTTTGTTAAGTTTTTCTAGATTTGATTTTTTCTCTTTGAATTTGACCCCTAATTTAAATTTGCTTAAGTCTAAAATGCATATGCATGGCATAGTTAAACCATTCAGTGCTGGAAGATATAAGGTCTTCTGTAGGCACGATGTTTTTTTACAGAAACAATAAACATAATTCTATAGGGAATTATCTAGAATCGTTAAATTAAACCCAACGAATCATACTTACAAACTACAAGAATGATACAGATAACACCGTGATGATTTCTCTTGAAAATCCAAGAGGGTATTAACGTCATACTGTGTAACTTTTTTCTCGATGAAAACAATTATGATAAAGGGAGAACAATCAGTTGTCAAGGGACATTCTTGCACTAACATACAAGAATGGTACATGTCACTTCTTTTCAAACAGTCAGTACATTCTACTTTGATGAATGGAGTAGACAATACATCGTAACAAGTTCAAATCTTTTATTGGAAAACACTGTTTTGAACCACTTGAGAAACAAGGCAAATTAAAAAGCTTGCTTTCGATGCTGATTGATTTTCTCAATGTCTTTATTGAAGAACATTATAAAAGTGACGAAAATGCCTTGGTATTTATTAATTTACTCTTTTTGTGAGCATTACTCTTTAAAAAATAGTAAATGTTGACGGTAGGTCATTCAATAAAATCTATGTGGAAATAGTTTCCTTCGTATAAGAAGGCATTTTCCTTGTTCATTTTAAAATGTCTACTTGTTTAGAACTACAAAAAACACATAAAATGAGGCAGTAAAGTTTCCCGTGCGTTTCACCATTATTTTCTAAGATAAACATTTTTGTTATTGTTTTGTGAGTTTCTAGACTGATTTTAAAAAAATCATATTGCTAACTTCAGATAAGTTCAAAAAACCTTCTATCTTTGAAAACACCCTTAATGCACATTTAATGATTTTAGGATGTTTTTCAGAGGATTTTTTATTAGTAAATCGGAGCAAAAATAGACATGCAGGGAAAACACGGTAAAATATCTTTCTGACAATTAGTAAAAAGTTGAGAAAAAAACAATTTTAATTCAGTGTTCTTCCCTATAGAAGCAAATATAGAAATTTCAACAAAAAAGATTACGAAGACTCTTTTTGCGCCAGTTTGCAACAATACATCAGGACATTTTTGGCTCATTGTTCTTCCTCTATTCAGGGCATAAATAGACATATCAAAAATGTTTACGGAATTTGGAATTTTTATATCATTTTTGTTTAAATAATAGTGATCAGTTTCCGCTCAGTTACTCAGACCACTCTGAACATTGCTGATAGAAATGATTTATCTGTACACGTAGATCCCTACAAATAAACATATTCTCATTATTATTAAGAACTTTTTCTTTAATTTTGAATAATACATGTAATTCCTTAGACTAGAACTTTGGAATCTTGGCGTTGAATTAAAATTTTATTTGATCGATTTTATTGACCTCTCTAAATATTTCCTTATATAGAATATATATTATATTATAAATATAATATTCATGTTTCCCGGTCTATGCATATATGTTTTTTTCAATTATTAATATCGGTCTAAAATTTTTCAATAAGTTATATACTTAAAAGAAAAACCTATATAATTTCTTATATACTTAACTAACTTAAATATTCTAAATAATTAAGAAAAAATAGAGAAAATTTGGTTTAGCCAAAATCCATTTTTTGTTAAACTGTTTGTCAATTTGGTAATATCATCTTATAGACCCTATAAAGTAATATCTTTTTATGTAAAAAGACAAACATTTAATCTTTTGAAATAGAAGACCCTATCTCATAATTGGATGCAGTTATTTTTATTCTTAATGACCAGGGAAAAAGTAATGATCTTGACCTGACATTGACTCCAATATAAAATGGTCAAAACTAATCTTACTGATACCATCACTTAGTAATATTGTGTTCTTGATTCTGTGAAAAATTAATTAATTTTAGATACAGGAAATACAATTTTGTGTGAGAAGAATCCTACCTTAAACAATACTTCACTATCCCTCTTATTGGTATGATTTCTTTCGGCAGTGTTGTCCCTTTTCACCGGTACATTTCGACAAAACCAAGACGAGTATCATATGGTAAATGTGTAAAATGTGTAGTAAATACTCAACTTTAAGAAACTAATCTTAAAATTTCTATTGAAACTTAAAATAATAATATCTAGGACATTTATCCTTGGGAATATTCCTGTCTTGGTTGTATATCTTTACTTTTTGACCAATTTTTTTCCAATAGTATTCCAATTTTTTTTTTTAATTTTTAATGAATTATTTTACAAATCGTTTTTATGTTTTTTTAATAAAATTAAAGATAATTATCATATTTATTCCTCCTTCGTTCTTACTTAAACAACACACATTACTCTTCAAGCAAGATAGATATCTCTAAAAGTTAGAGAGATATCTCTTTAGATTTTCAAAAAGAGATATCCTTCTAAGCTAATGAGATATCTCTTTAAATTAATTTTCCAGTCATCCTTAAAATAAAATAATTAATTATTCCTTTAAAACGAAAGCAAAACAGGAAGTAAAGTTTATTGCACACCAAATTAACAAAAATTGAGCTAAACATAGTTTAACTGTTAATAAACTAGATTTATCGACTGTAAACTAAAGGTTAAAAACCGTGAACTATAGTTAACGAATCGCTAACTGTGGTTTTCGTCTGTAAACCTATATTAAACGGCTGTTAACTATAGTTTACGAATGCTAATCTAAGTTCATCTGTCTGTAATAAAACATTAACAAACAATTTAGTTGATAAACATAGATTTACGTCTGTAAACTATAATTTACAATTATCGTGAACTATAGCTAAGACTTGTTAATCATAGTTTCACAAATCAAAAAACTATATTTATCAGATCGTTAACAAGTTTAGAGTTGTAAACCATAGTTTACAAATTGTGAAACTGTATTTATCAGATAATCTATGTTTTCAATTGCAAATGATTGTTTTCAGTGTTAATTATATTACACAGTTCGAAACATAGATTGTCGCGTTAATTATGGTTTACAGATCTATGTAAAATATAGATTACCGTAGTTATCTAAAGTTTACAGTCCGTAAACTTTAGTTTACAATCGATATACCTAGTTTATAGACTGAAAAACTATGTTTAGCTCATTTTTGCGAATTTCGCGTGCCATAAAAATTTTTGTAATAATTTCCTTTATTAGCAAAAAGACTGAGAATACATAACCCAGAATAATATATGTAGACAAAAATGCTACAAATCCCTTGTTTGAAACAACAAATAATAATGGCAACTTCATTGTTAACACCAAGATGATGTGAAATTCTCTTTAAAATCCAAAAGGAAATTAACGTGATTCTGGTTTACTTATTTCTCGATGAAAAAAAATAAGATAATGGGAGAACGATCAGGTGTCAAAAGACATTCTTGCACTAACATACATGAATGGTACATGTCACTTCTTTTCAAACAGTCAGTACATTCTACTTTGATGAATGGAGTAGACAATACATCGTAACAAGTTCAAATCTTTTATTGGAAACCACTGTTTTGAACCACTTGAGAAACAAGACAACTTAAAAAGCTTGCTTTCGATGCTGATTGATTTTCACAATAACTTTATTGATTAAAATTATATCGGTGACGGAAATGCCTTGGTATTTATTTAAAAAAAAAGGGGGGGGCGTATAAGGCGTGGACAATCCCCCGCTCTGAGACAAAATATTTCTCAATTTTTGAAATTCACAGAAAATTTATATTTTCTAGAATTATGCTCTTAGTAATGTCATCTTCAAAACATTTTATTATTTTATTTTACTGAACGACTAATTATTTCATAATTATTATTTTAAAGTTGACAGTTAAGCATAATTTTCGGAAAATGGGTTTACTAGAGCTATAAAAAATGAATTTTGAATATGAATGGGTCAAGTCTCCAGTTTTTGTTAATGCTTAAATGACGGAAACGTAAATGTGAAAGGACAAGTGCACATAAGCAATACTTAATGGGCCCTTTTTACGTGCCATTTTACTTCAGAATATATTACCAAATCGTTCTCTATTTGTAATAGTTAGATACTAGTGGATATTTCTAATCAAAAAGCATGTTAAACAAGCGCCACTTAAATCAGCATGGATTTGAAACAATTGACTATTTTTAAATGCCTATGGACGCCCTAAAAATCCGGAAAAGTCGTACCGAACCTTCTTTTAGTTTCGTGTATGTAAATCAAGGCGAATAGATAATTATTTAAATCGACACTTAAACAATCTGATGGTGGATCATAGTCGGGCGCGTTTGCAGAATGATATTTCTTGCGCAAAACCTGTTTTTAAATATATGGAATGAAGTTGTGTAGTTGCCTGTATCTAAAATGATTAAGCTAAGAAATTGGTACTCTTGCATTTGAAAAATTACTAAAATAGTTTCATTGAATTTGAAATTAAAAAGGAGTGTTAAAGGTGGCTTTCAATACCTGTTTCATTGTCTTGCATGAAGGTTAAAATGTTTGACACTTTATGAACGACACTTAGATCTCCTTACCCTCCCGTGTTCTAAAAACAAATACATACAAACATCTCTAAGCGACACGACTTTGACTTACTGAAACAAAACCTGCCTATAATTTACAGTGAGCACTTTTGAGGAATGTTTACCTGGGTAGAACTCACGTGACTATCAGTATTTTAAATAATTTATTCCACACGTGGGTTCAACATGGGTCATACAGGTAAATAGCTCTCACTTGCTATGGGAAAAACATTGTACTTTTTATACATTTTTAATATTTAAGTACGAGCCTAATCGTGTGCAAATTTCATACTTTCACACAAGTTTTATAAATGTAATATGCGTCTTTTGTCATTTGCACAAGTTTGCACAACGTTAGGCTCATAGTTAAGGTCATACGCAACGTAGTTTGAACTTTTTTGGGTTCTTCCCTGCAGTTGAAGAGTTCCACTAAATGAAGGACCTGTGTGCAATATTTTAAATGTCTATATATGGATTTGTACATCTCTTCTAAAACAATTTTGATAAATTAAAATCTAGAATTTGTCTTTTATAATTTTTGCATATTTTTATTTGAAAAATGCAAAAATTTTCAAAATTCGATATCTTTTCAAAACCTCTGGTAAGGCGAGCTGATTTTTTGTCTATGAACATGTAATTATATTATAAGTTTAAAGAACTATATGCGGTATATTGCATATATTTGCCCCCCCCACAAAAGTCAAATTTTGAAAACTTCCTGAAATGTTCTGAATTCAATAAATTGTATGAGAAATATAAATTTACAGAATATATTATTGTTTCAAAGTAGTTCACTCACAATTTTTGTTTTTATGACGTCACAAACTAGTCCGATTTTATATCCTTTTTCAGAAAGAGGACAAAATGGACAAAATTTCAACAGTTTTAGCTTTAAAAGTTATAGAGCGCAAGTTTGTTCCGGAACAATATTTACATATTTCATTGATACTATCATTCTACAAATTATATCAAAATATTGAGTCTGAACACACATGCGCTCGGTGACTTTTACTCAAAATATCGACGAAATATGTACATTTTTCTGTAGAATTCATTAAAAACTGAAATCTACGTCATGTTTGTGACGTCATTTCATACATATGACGTCATTACTTATGAAAATATTCTGTGCGTTGAAGTCAGCATATACCCCCTATTTAAGAACATAATTAAATAATTCTCCATCAAAGTTTTGTTTGGGGGGCAAATATCGGTTATTACCGAATAAAATTCTTTGGAATATATTTGAAATCTATCAGTAGGTAAGGTACGTTGCGTATGTCCTTAACAAAGGCTTTGAAATGAATGACCGTTCTCGATTTATATACTATAGAAAATCGCCAATGTCGGCTGACCAATACCACATTGTAGAGTTTTGTTCTTTGTATATTCGTGGATTTCAGCGCTAAAATTTGGTTTAGATATCAATTAATGATTTGAGATGAAAATTTTTGCTTAATTTGATTTTTTTATTTTTCCACATTTTACCGGGGCCCATAAGTGCACTCGTTCTTTATTTCATTCGTCCAAAAAAATGGAATATAAACCCGTTCTATATGAAAATCGAAAATTTTTGGAAAAAATATACATTTCAAATAACCCATTCATTTAAATCACACAGACTATGATGATTCATATACCGGTACTTCGTAGCGTAGTGGTTAAAGCAGTCGGTCTTGTACCAAACCCTGGGCTATGGAGAGGGTTCGAATAATTTTTTCTGTTTTGTTTTCACATATCGTAAACACATGAGTGATAAATAAATTATTAATAAAATATTAAAACAATGAAATGCAGAATTAAATGTGTAAAAGATGATATAGACAATATAATTTTGAAAAATATAACTGTTAGAATTGAGAGGTGTCTTTTCTCAGAGCGGGAGATTGTCTTCGCCTTGTACGCCTCCATTCTTTTATCTTTTTGTGTGCATTTTTTTTCAAAAAAAGAAAGAATAGTTCACGGTAGGTCATTCAATAAAAATATGGAAATAGTTTCCTTTATATTAGAATGCATTTTTCCTTGTTCATTTTAAAATGTCTTGAATAGAATTACAAAAAACACATGAAATGAGGCAGCAAAGGTCATCTTATGTTTCCCTATTATTTTCTAAGATAAACAGTTTTTTATTGTTTTGTGAGTTTCTGGGTGCCTCCTAGGTTGATTTAATAAAAACCTATTGCAAACTTCAGATAAGTTCAAAAAACCTTTTATTTTTGAAAACACTCTTAATGCACATTAAATGAATTTAGAATGTTTTTCAGAGAATTTTTTTTTATCTGTAAATCGTAGCAAACAATAGACATGCAGGGAAAACACGGTAAAATATCTTTCTGACAATTAGTAAAAAGTTGAGAAAAAAACAATTTTAATTCAGTGTTCTTCCCTATAGAAGCAAAATATAGAAATTTCAACAAAAAAGATTACGAAGACTCTTTTTGCGCCAGTTTGCAACAATACATCAGGACATTTTTGGCTCATTGTTCTTCCTCTATTCAGGGCATAAATAGACATATCAAAAATGTTTACGGAATTTGGAATTTTTATATCATTTTTGTTTAAATAATAGTGATCAGTTTCCGCTCAGTTACTCAGACCACTCTGAACATTGCTGATAGAAATGATTTATCTGTACACGTAGATCCCTACAAATAAACATATTCTCATTATTATTAAGAACTTTTTCTTTAATTTTGAATAATACATGTAATTCCTTAGACTAGAACTTTGGAATCTTGGCGTTGAATTAAAATTTTATTTGATCGATTTTATTGACCTCTCTAAATATTTCCTTATATAGAATATATATTATATTATAAATATAATATTCATGTTTCCCGGTCTATGCATATATGTTTTTTTCAATTATTAATATCGGTCTAAAATTTTTCAATAAGTTATATACTTAAAAGAAAAACCTATATAATTTCTTATATACTTAACTAACTTAAATATTCTAAATAATTAAGAAAAAATAGAGAAAATTTGGTTTAGCCAAAATCCATTTTTTGTTAAACTGTTTGTCAATTTGGTAATATCATCTTATAGACCCTATAAAGTAATATCTTTTTATGTAAAAAGACAAACATTTAATCTTTTGAAATAGAAGACCCTATCTCATAATTGGATGCAGTTATTTTTATTCTTAATGACCAGGGAAAAAGTAATGATCTTGACCTGACATTGACTCCAATATAAAATGGTCAAAACTAATCTTACTGATACCATCACTTAGTAATATTGTGTT
The DNA here is from genome assembly GCF_032062105.1 of Saccostrea cuccullata. Lineage (NCBI taxonomy): Eukaryota > Metazoa > Mollusca > Bivalvia > Ostreida > Ostreidae > Saccostrea > Saccostrea cuccullata. Next base: position 74,273 of record NW_026941152.1, read on the forward strand.
CTTGATTCTGTGAAAAATTAATTAATTTTAGATACAGGAAATACAATTTTGTGTGAGAAGAATCCTACCTTAAACAATACTTCACTATCCCTCTTATTGGTATGATTTCTTTCGGCAGTGTTGTCCCTTTTCACCGGTACATTTCGACAAAACCAAGACGAGTATCATATGGTAAATGTGTAAAATGTGTAGTAAATACTCAACTTTAAGAAACTAATCTTAAAATTTCTATTGAAACTTAAAATAATAATATCTAGGACATTTATCCTTGGGAATATTCCTGTCTTGGTTGTATATCTTTACTTTTTGACCAATTTTTTTCCAATAGTATTCCAATTTTTTTTTTTAATTTTTAATGAATTATTTTACAAATCGTTTTTATGTTTTTTTAATAAAATTAAAGATAATTATCATATTTATTCCTCCTTCGTTCTTACTTAAACAACACACATTACTCTTCAAGCAAGATAGATATCTCTAAAAGTTAGAGAGATATCTCTTTAGATTTTCAAAAAGAGATATCTTTCTAAGCTAATGAGATATCTCTTTAAATTAATTTTCCAGTCATCCTTAAAATAAAATAATTAAATCTTTCCTTTAAAACGAAAGCAAAACAGGAAGTAAAGTTTATTGCACACCAAATTAACAAAAATTGAGCTAAACATAGTTTAACTGTTAATAAACTAGATTTATCGACTGTAAACTAAAGGTTAAAAACCGTGAACTATAGTTAACGAATCGCTAACTGTGGTTTTCGTCTGTAAACCTATATTAAACGGCTGTTAACTATAGTTTACGAATGCTAATCTAAGTTCATCTGTCTGTAATAAAACATTAACAAACAATTTAGTTGATAAACATAGATTTACGTCTGTAAACTATAATTTACAATTATCGTGAACTATAGCTAAGACTTGTTAATCATAGTTTCACAAATCAAAAAACTATATTTATCAGATCGTTAACAAGTTTAGAGTTGTAAACCATAGTTTACAAATTGTGAAACTGTATTTATCAGATAATCTATGTTTTCAATTGCAAATGATTGTTTTCAGTGTTAATTATATTACACAGTTCGAAACATAGATTGTCGCGTTAATTATGGTTTACAGATCTATGTAAAATATAGATTACCGTAGTTATCTAAAGTTTACAGTCCGTAAACTTTAGTTTACAATCGATATACCTAGTTTATAGACTGAAAAACTATGTTTAGCTCATTTTTGCGAATTTCGCGTGCCATAAAAATTTTTGTAATAATTTCCTTTATTAGCAAAAAGACTGAGAATACATAACCCAGAATAATATATGTAGACAAAAATGCTACATATCCCTTGTTTGAAACAACAAATAATAATGGCAACTTCATTGTTAACACCAAGATGATGTGAAATTCTCTTTAAAATCCAAAAGGAAATTAACGTGATTCTGGTTTACTTATTTCTCGATGAAAAAAAATAAGATAATGGGAGAACGATCAGTTGTCAAAAGACATTCTTGCACTAACATACATGAATGGTACATGTCACTTCTTTTCAAACAGTCAGTACATTCTACTTTGATGAATGGAGTAGACAATACATCGTAACAAGTTCAAATCTTTTATTGGAAACCACTGTTTTGAACCACTTGAGAAACAAGGCAACTTAAAAAGCTTGCTTTCGATGCTGATTGATTTTCACAATAACTTTATTGATTAAAATTATATCGGTGACGGAAATGCCTTGGTATTTATTAAAAAAAGGGGGCGTATAAGGCGTGGACAATCCCCCGCTCTGAGACAAAATATTTCTCAATTTTTGAAATTCACAGAAAATTCATATTTTCTAGAATTATGCTCTTAGTATTGTCATCTTCAAAACATTTTATTATTTTATTTTACTGAACGACTAATTATTTCATAATTATTATTTTAAAGTTGACAGTTAAGCATAATTTTCGGAAAATGGGTTTACTAGAGCTATAAAAAATGAATTCTGAACATGCATGAATGGGTCAAGTCTCCAATCTTCGTTAATGCTTAAATGACGGAAACGTAAATGTGAAAGGACAAGTGCACATAAGCAATACTTAATGGGCCCTTTTTATGTGCCATTTTACTTCAGAATATATTACCAAATCGTTCTCTATTTGTAATAGTTAGATACTAGTGGATATTTCTAATCAAAAAGCATGTTAAACAAGCGCCACTTAAATCAGCATGGATTTGAAACAATTGAATATTTTGAAAGGCCTATGGATACCCAAAAAATCCGTAAAAATCGTACCGAACCTTCTTTTAGTTTCGTTTATGTAAATCAAGGGAATAGATATTTAAATCGATACTTAAACAATCTGATGGTGGATCATAGTCGGGCGCGTTTGCAGAATGATATTTCTTGCGCAAAACCTGTTTTTAAATATATGGAATGAAGTTGTGTAGTTGCCTGTATCTAAAATGATTAAGCTAAGAAATTGGTACTCTTGCATTTGAAAAATTACTAAAATAGTTTCATTGAATTTGAAATTAAAAAAAAGTGTTACAGGTGGCTTTCAATACCTGTTTCATTGTCTTCCATGAAGGTTAAAAATGTTTGACACTTTGTGAACGACACTTAGATCTCCTTACCTTCCCGTGTTCTTAAAAACAAATACATACAAACATCTCTAAGCGACACGACTTTGACTTACTGAAACAAAACCTGCCTATAATTTACAGTGAGCACTTTTGAGGAATGTTTACCTGGGTAGAACTCACGTGACTATCAGTATTTTAAATAATTTATTCCACACGTGGGTTCAACATGGGTCATACAGGTAAATAGCTCTCACTTGCTATGGGAAAAACATTGTACTTTTTATACATTTTTAATATTTAAGTACGAGCCTAATCGTGTGCAAATTTCATACTTTCACACAAGTTTTATAAATGTAATATGCGTCTTTTGTCATTTGCACAAGTTTGCACAACGTTAGGCTCATAGTTAAGGTCATACGCATAGTTTGAACTTTTTTTGGGTTCTTCCCTGCAGTTGAAGAGTTCCACTAAATGAAGGACCTGTGTGCAATAGTTTAATGTCTATATATGGATTTGTACATCTCTTCTAAAACAATTTTTGATAAATTAAAATCTAGAATTTGTCTTTTATAATTTTTGTATATTTTTATTTGAAAAATTCGATATCTTTTCAAAACCTCTGGTAAGGCGAGCTGATTTTTTGTCTATGAACATGTAATTATATTATAAGTTTAAAGAACTATATGCGGTATATTGCATATATTTGCCCCCCCCACAAAAGTCAAATTTTGAAAACTTCCTGAAATGTACTGAATTCAATAAATTGTATGAGAAATATAAATTTACAGAATATATTATTGTTTCAAAGTAGTTTATTCACAATTTTTGTTTTTATGACGTCACAAACTAGACCGATTTTATATCCTTTTTCAGAAAGAGGACAAAATGGACAAAATTTCAACAGTTTTAGCTTTAAAAGTTATAGAGCGCAAGTTTGTTCCGGAACAATATTTACATATTTCATTGATACTATCATTCTACAAATTATATCAAAATATTGAGTCTGAACACACATGCGCTCGGTGACTTTTACTCAAAATATCGACGAAATATGTACATTTTTCTGTAGAATTCATTAAAAACTGAAATCTACGTCATGTTTGTGACGTCATTTCATACATATGACGTCATTACTTATGAAAATATTCAGTGCGTTGAAGTCAGCATATACCCCCCTATTTAAGAACATAATTAAATAATTCTCCATCAAAGTTTTGTTTGGGGGGCAAATATCGGTTATTACCGAATAAAGTTCTTTGGAATATATTTGAAATCTATCAGTAGGTAAGGTACGTTGCGTATGTCCTTAACAAAGGCTTTGAAATGAATGACCGTTCTCGATTTATATACTATAGAAAATCGCCAATGTCGGCTGACCAATACCACATTGTAGAGTTTTGTTCTTTGTATATTCGTGGATTTCAGCGCTAAAATTTGGTTTAGATATCAATTAATGATTTGAGATGAAAATTTTTGCTTAATTTGATTTTTTTATTTTTCCACATTTTACCGGGGCCCATAAGTGCACTCGTTCTTTATTTCATTCGTCCAAAAAAAATGGAATATAAACCCGTTCTATATGAAAATCGAAAATTTTTGGAAAAAATATACATTTCAAATAACCCATTCATTTAAATCACACAGACTATGATGATTCATATACCGGTACTTCGTAGCGTAGTGGTTAAAGCAGTCGGTCTTGTACCAAACCCTGGGCTATGGAGAGGGTTCAAATCATTTTTTCTGTTTTATTTTCACATATCGTAAACACATGAGTGATAAATAAATTATTAATAAAATATTAAAACAATGAAATGTGTAAAAGATGATATAGACAATATAATTTTGAAAAATATAACTGTTAGAATTGAGAGGTGTCTTTTCTCAGAGCGGGGGATTGTTTTCGCCTTGTACGCCTCCATTCTTTTATCTTTTTGTGTGCATTTTTTTTTCAAAAAAAAAAGAATGGTTCACGGTAGGTCATTCAATAAAAATATGGAAATAGTTTCCTTTATATTAGAATGCATTTTTCCTTGTTTATTTTAAAATGTCTTGAATAGAATTACAAAAAACACATGAAATGAGGCAGCAAAGGTCATCTTATGTTTCACTATTATTTTCTAAGATAAACAGTTTTTTTTATTGTTTTGTGAGTTTCTGGGTGCCTCCTAGGTTGATTTAATAAAAACCTATTGCAAACTTCAGATAAGTTCAAAAAACCTTTTATTTTTGAAAACACTCTTAATGCACATTAAATGAATTTAGAATGTTTTTCAGAGAATTTTTTTTTATCTGTAAATCGTAGCAAACAATAGACATGCAGGGAAAACACGGTAAAATATCTTTCTGACAATTAGTAAAAAGTTGAGAAAAAAACAATTTTAATTCAGTGTTCTTCCCTATAGAAGCAAAATATAGAAATTTCAACAAAAAAGATTACGAAGACTCTTTTTGCGCCAGTTTGCAACAATACATCAGGACATTTTTGGCTCATTGTTCTTCCTCTATTCAGGGCATAAATAGACATATCAAAAATGTTTACGGAATTTGGAATTTTTTTATATCATTTTTGTTTGAATAATAGTGATCAGTTTCCGCTCAGTTACTCAGACCACTCTGAACATTGCTGATAGATATGATGTATCTGTACACGTAGATCCCTACAAATAAACATATTCTCTTTATTATTAAGAACTTTTCTTGAATTAAAATTTATCTTTAATGACCTTATTGACCTCTCTGAATATTTCCTTATATAGAATATATTATTTTATAAATATGATATACATGTACATGTTTCCCGGTCTATGCATATATGTTTTTTTTCAATTATTAATACATGTATGACCGTGCAAAATATACATTTTGCACATGTATCGGTCTAAAAGTTTTCAATAAGTTATTGAATACATTTACTTAAAAAACTTAATTATTTCTAAAATTAGATGAAATTTACGTGAATATATTCAATGATTTTGCATTAAATATTCTCTTCAGACAAGCATTTAAGAAGTAATAAAAAGAGCAGACCTATATATGTATTCATATGAAACAGAACTTATTAAAAATCTTACACTTGAGAGAAAGAAAACACTTGCTGTGGCCTTCAACTCGGTATTTAGCAGGTCTGGACGATTTCTAAATATGGAAGTCAAGAACGATAACAGAAAATTGCTATAAATGTACATCAAGTACACGTAATAACGTAATAATTTTTTTGCCCAATCAGACAACAGCATTTTTACACACCCCAAAACATATTTTAAAAGAACAAAAAGATATAACACGTGCTTTTGTTTTTTTCCTCAAAAACATTTTTTTAACAAAAATCTGTAGAAGTAAGATGAAAACTTTTGAAGAATAAGGTATTCCCCACATTTTTACCATGAACAACCTTGACATTTTTATCTGGTAAAGAAAAAAATGCACGATAGAATGTAATCGTTTACAGAGGTATAGATCGCACCAGCAAGTTTTTATCAAGTTCAATTATAACATTTACCAGAATATATATGATAGTATATATGATTTTGCTTAGCCGTCCGATTTTCATCGATAATGCTTATATTTAATGTGTATAGATCAACTCACACAAGTGTTTATCGTATGGACGATACACATATAGTTTTGAATTCACGGGTTTCATGAGCACCGAATACTTAGCTGTGCAGACTTTAAATGGGCATAAGGAAAGGTGTATAACGTGGAGAAAAGAGAATCCCGTAATTATACATGAATGCGTTTTATCCCAATATCTTACTTCGCATATCAGAAACTGCACGGACTACTAGTATTCTGTAGCAAACACTCAAAAATGATAAAGACTAATATCTTTTGGACAAACACCACCAAATGTTTTCTCATAGACTTTCATACAGACTTGAGCCCCTGTCACTCATACATATATTGCATTTTGGGCAAATGACCTTTTCGCCGTGAAAGTTCGAGATACTGAAAAACAATACATGCCAGAGAAAATATACCGTGCCGTTGAACTTTTACTTTCAATTTCCATGTGTTTACAAGTAGGTGCGTTTACCACCAAATGAAAACCTCTAACCAAAGTGCATCCCTCCCTTCCAATTTTTACCTGTAACTCCTATATACCTCAAAGAAACCCAAGTCTTGATATGAGATTTTTATCAACTTTATTTCACTTGTCAAATACATAACAAGTTTTTTCTCTTATTGACCAATCACGTGCCAGGTAGCATTTTCTCCTCCGCACAACTTTGCATGTCCAAAATGGCTGCGCCCATGTATTTGTTTATGTAGGGGTTTTTCCTATATTTTCGATAAGATTTTTACGTCAGGCTCTAAAAACTGAAAATTTACCGTATTTATATCTATTTTTAACGTACGTTAAACTTTTGGGATTGCTACCTCCTAGAGACAGATTTTTTTTATTCCCTCTTAAAACGTATTCTAAGCTTTCAAGTCGTGTTTGTTCACGGTAGAATTGTTATAAATATTATATTATTCCCAAATGCGTATAAAGTTTACAAAAAGTTTGTTCTAAAAAAAATTTGAGCAAAAAACTTAAAATCCACATGTTTTATTTATTTTCTCCTGGGTTTGTCTAAATGCTGTTATCTGGATTAGTGCCTTGTTTATTCTGTGTCTTTATTGCAATTCACGGTTATCGTTCTTGACTTCCATATTTAGAAATCGTCCAGACCTGTTTAGATATACCGATGATGTCTCATCAATCAACAATAGTTACAATAGTTATTTCCTTTGCCATGTCGTTACGCTATATCTCAGTGAGCTTGATATTAAAGATACCGCAGACTCTTATGCATCTGTTTCATACTTGGATATCGTACTAAACAAAGACGTTAATAGAAACCTTACAACAAAGCTTTACAGCTCAACGCACTTTTTAAACTCACATGGTTTTTCACGCAAATTTTTCCCTCTTTTTTGGTTTGTTGAGTTTTTCTAGGTTTGATTTTTTTCTTTTTGAATTTGACCCCTGATTTTAATTCGCCTTTTAAGTCTAAAATGCATATGCATGGCATAGTCCAACCATCTAGTGATGGAAAATATCACAGGTACTTGTGGTACTTGGAGAAAATCCCCACTGTCTGATGTTCCTTTCAGTGAAGTAAGTGCAATTTTCCCAGAAGATTTTTTTGTCCTTTCAAAAACTGCAGACTGTATTAAATTAGGTCATTTTACTGGTGACATAATAAACAATAACAAAGTAATGATTGAAATTTCTCTGAAAAGTGATAAAATTTGGTATATGAATATTCGTGGAAGAACTATTAAACCAGTAAGTCTTGGCATCAATGAACAAAATGAACATTACAGTTTCAGCACAATATTCCAAATTATAAGCCACCTTTCTTTTTGCAAAGGGGCTGAGAAAATTGGGGAAAATAAAAAGAAAACTACCTTTTTTGAAGAGCACTTGTCCAAAGTTGGTGATGAAAATTTCAGCAGTATTTGCTTCCGCTCAAAAAACTGTATTAATGTTTTACCAATTCAAGCTGCGACAAATATTTCATTTATCTGTACCTTTTGTAAAATAAAAAAAAAAAACTCCAGAGATCAACTAAATATAAATCTGATAAAAATGAAGAACAGTCTGAATCAAATGTTGAAAAAAAAATCATTCTTCAAAAATACAAATAATTGCAGATGCAATCCAAGTGAACTCTGTGTGGAAAGTGATGATTTGCATAATACAGTTACATTGTGTGAAGCAGACAATAAAGACATGTCTGAACTGTTGAGCAAAATTTTTCCTGATTGTACTGACAAAATGAAAACATTTTTAAAGTCACAAAAAATAGCACTTGATAGACATCCCAATGGGAGAAGGTGGAATAGGGATGTAGTGCGGTTATGTTTAAATTTGTGGTGTAGAAGCCCTCGTGGTTACACAGATTTAAGAAATAGCAAGTTTTTGGTTCTTCCCTCTCAAAAACTCCTACAAAGACTTAAAAATCAAGTTCATCAAGAGGCAGGATTCTCTAAAGAAGTGCTTCATTGGATGAGGAATGAAGCCCAGCTGAAGAAAATTCCACCAGAGGGGTTAGAGGGCGGCCTAATATTTGACGAAATGTCTGTTTAATCAGACCTACAATTCAAGAAAAAAGATGGTGAAATTCAATAAATTGGATTCTCAGGATGCACTCCTGAGTCCATTGTGTTTAACCAGATCTCGTCAAGTAAAAGACAGTTACCTTTAGCAACACATGCCCTCCAACTCCTTTTTTTTGGGTTTAAAGGGTTCAGATTCCCATTTGCCCATTATCCCTCAACTACAGCCTCAGGACATGAACTTTCCTTGTTGCTTTGGGAATCTGTGAATATGTTATCAAGTTTTGGTTTTAAAATACAGTATATAAGTACTGATGGGGCTCAGTCCAACAGAAACTTATTCAAGCTTTTACTAACAGAATTTAGCACAATGAACCAAGTAACCTGCTCATTCAAAAACATATATTGTCTAGATAACCCCCAAATTTTTTTCATAATGGATATCTCCCATGTGATAAAATAAATTCGCAATAACATATTGAAAAGTGGTAATGATGCTAGCTGCAAGAGACATTTAATGCTCGGTGATAAGTACATTGAGTGGAATCATTTTAGGAAAGCTTATATATGGGACATATCATCTCATGCATTTCCAGTACCCCATAAATTATCCTAAGAACACTTGTTTATGACACCTGAGGCCAAAATGAGGAATCACTTAGCTGAGGATGTTCTAGATGGGAATATGCAACATCTCATGGAACTTTATCAAGAGAGTCTTGGTTCAGAAGGGTCACAACTGGATGTGACAGTTAAACTCCTAAAATGTACTAGAGTCCTCATTATAAACTTCAGAGATACTAGACCTGTCACTGATATAAGTGATGATCGTTTGAAAGAAAATCATGATGCAATGGATTGGTTCGTACAGTGGGAGAATAGCATAAAAAACAACAAAACAATAAAAAAATAAAGAAAAGCATTTAATTTCACACCAGACTAGACAAGACATTATATCATCTGAGCTTGGTTTTGAGGAGCTTTGTCTTTACAAACTGAAAAAATCAAATGCCTCCATTATTCTATCAAGAACAAACAGTGATGTTGTAGAAAATGTTTTTTGTCAACAGAGGACACTACATAATGGGGCTAATACCAATCCTACCTACCTAGGATACTGCAACACAATGAACTCTGTTATTCTAGGACAGGCCTCTGTATCGAGGAAATCAAACACTGGGGGAGCCTCGGGAGGTGCAGAATTGCCAGAACAACATCCAAAAAGAAGCTCAGAAGGAAAGGTATGGCATACTAAAAGGTTTCTGAAATAATATAAAATACATTATTATATTTCACAATCAATCATAAAAAGTATTTATAGACAAATTTTAGGTACATCATAGAAACATGTACAGTGTAAATAGAAACTTATCTAAGTAATGAATTTGCAGATATTTTTAAATTTTTGATATAGATAATGGGATAAAACCTATCAATGTAATACTGTCACAGAAGACTTCGCCTCTTTTGTGTATACAGTACTAGTATTTCTCACATGAACTACAACATGAGGTCCATGGGCTACAATCCTCACCTGACTCACTGGTCTTGCTATTAATTCTTTATCAGGATTTCTCTCCAGCTCCTATGTGCAACTTTGATCTGACACTTCTGTTGGTCCCACCTTATTTTGAGAAAACTTGAATATAAACTACCAGAGAGATGCTTCCACAACATATACTAATCATGCATTTACTATTCTTGAGAAAATGTTAAATATTTTTTCCAGTGGTTTTTCTCTGTAAAATTATGACATTACAAAAAAAACAGAATTTTCATATGGAAAACCCACTGAATTAACATTAACATTAACATTAACATTAGAAACATTTAAGGGGGATGTACAAGCCAATTGGATCTAGTCTGGTATGAAATAAGAAATGCCAAGAATGCGCTTAATACTCGTCTAAACTAGCCCAAAGTTACTCAAAATGTTAATGCACTAGTTACCTACTGTTAGAGACCAAAATTAGTAAATAATTAAGTTTATTGTGTCTTAATTAGGAGGAAATTAATCATGGTAGAACTGCGCAGCTACAGCATTCACGAGATGAAAAATGCATTGAAAATGGTGTTAGTTTGATTCATTGATAATATGGCTACAACCATTTGTTTCGCTTTTTTCTTGTCATTATCTAAATTTCTTGAAAATTTGATTTTTCATATGTGTGTCTTCCTGAGGCCATGTGTTTATTTCGTCCGCCATTCCTCTGTCACACAGAGTTCGAATAACATTGATTTTAGAATTAATGCGACCATAATAACATCAAGACAAAAAATTACTAAGTTATAACCATTAGGTAATATTACTTACTACTTTTATTTGTTGCATCGCTTCGTCTGATTAATGAAAAAACGCGATTTTAACCCCACTCCAGCAAATCGGGAAAAACTGTTCTGTTCGCAGCTCGAGTTTCCTAGCTAATATTATTACACTGAGCACGTGGTTGGCATGTGCATATATCTGCTGTGGATAGATGCGTTTATTACCATGATTGTATTTAATTTTTCGTGGAACAAGTCTTGATAATTTGTTGGTTTCTTTAAAACTCAAGAAAAAAACTATAAAATGCCCTAAACATTTGTGTTTACGTCGGGTCTTTTTTCTGTTGCGATAGAAGTTATTTTGAAATGGGGCACTGCAAGGAGGATGCTAAGCATTTAATTTGAAAATGTTTCAAATAATATGCGGTGCATGAAAAACAAATTGCAATTACATGTCTTACATTCGAAAAGTTGGTACATATGTCTATTTTGTTTAGCAGTTAGATAGAAAAAATAGGCAGTTAAAGTATTTCCTTCAGGGACCTCACGTAAATATCTTGATTGTTTGCAATCACCAACACATTGTATGGAGTAATGTTTGGACATAAAAACGCATGATGTCTCATTATGTTGACTACGTTGTAAGCTCTCGCTTATTGAACATACGAAGCTTGATAAAATATATTGAGTTGTTTCTTTGAAATTTAGAAGCAATCACAATGTTTGCAAACAAAGGTCCATTGCATATGCTTTGTTTATCATCGCAAAAAAAAAGATGAGAGACTACCCCCCCCCCCTCCGAAAATCCTATGTTCTTTTTTCAAAATAGTGCCAAAGATTTAAAAAAAAATTGCATTAATAAGTATGTGATGGAACATGTACTAGCCTTATAGGACCATTTGTTATAAAAAATATTTGGATGCCCTCTCTCCAGATCTACTGCCTAGAAATGGCCCGACTCAATTTTATTTTACATCCAATTACAGGGGGTTTTTTTTCTTCCGTCAACAAATATGTTTAAATTTTAAGGAAAAATTTTTCTCGCCATAAATACGGACCCAATAATTTTTCCCTGAGTTGGGATGTCAACTAAACGTCATTTTAAAGATGGTATAAAATATTTAATTTTGTAGAATTTTTTCTTTCCTCTGTAAAATTGTAATTTTGACAAAATTGGCAAATACAAAAAAAAAGATTCATTAAATCTCCTACTCTGAATGATTTTATTCCTTTTAAAATGTTGCTCCGCCGTAATGAAAATTGTAAATGTTTATTTGACAGAGTATAAGGGGTGAGGGGGGGGGGGGGGTGATCAAAAGTAAACGATATCTTAGGTATTTGATAGATATATTATTGTTGAAATATTCAATTGTTTTTCAAAATGTAAATTGGAGATCTTTGATAGCATATTGCTTAATTAAAAACAAACCCCTTTTCAAACTTGCTTTCTACGGGCAACATAACAAGTATCATATTCAACCATCTGCCTCCATTCACTATAACGATCTATCCAATCATTGATTAAATTATTAGGAAGTCATTTGTCTTAATAAACTATGAACAAATTCTTATACGTTACCTCAAAGGCATTTTTAAGATATACCATAAATATTTTTGTCGTTTGTTGAACGAGTTCCACTGAGACAACCATTTTTCGTCACAAGTACCTGCATAATGACTTCATTTTCACATTGTGAGCAAAACTTTATTCAGCATATGCTATTTATAGAGCTTCAGTGTGTACCAAATTTGTTTCTAATCTAAATTGTGGTTTTGTAGATATAGAGATATATAGTTCGAGAACTTTTTGATCACCCCTCGTACTAGTTGATACTAACACAAGGTTTTTTTCATATCGATTTTATGTGTTTAATTCCTCTGTGTTTCATTGGTGATAATTAAACTTTTGAAAGATATTATAAGTTATCTGTGGCAAACTTACAAACTCCTATTTTTAAACTTTGATGGTGCTCATTTTTCCTTTCCTGGAATCAAAGAGTTTATTTCAATACTTACACTATTTAACAACTGTTCGATAATAATACTAAATAAATAAATAAAGTCACACTATAACACAATTCCTCTTTTAAAAGTGTTCATATTATTTGAAATATTTTGCAACTGTAATTCCCTTCTACATTTAAAGATTGTTATGTCCCTCCATATTAAGAAGAGGTCTGGAAAACAAAATTCTGTGCTAAAAATAGAACACGTGCTGCTATCAATGAACTACTTTCAGGATTCTTTACACTCTTTTAGAAGACAATGATACCTTGTTTTGAACTTAAAATTATCATTTAAAAGTGCAAAATTTAGACATTTTCTCAACAAATGGTTGTAGAGAGAACATTAATGCACAGTTTGCGTATTTTTTTGGATTTTTTAAGGCTCTGCTGAATTCTGTAGCTGCGCAGTTCTAAGGAGCATATCAAAAGCATTTTTCTGCAAAAGTATAGATTATATATGCACAACATGCATTTAGTTATGCATATTTATTGTATCTTTATCATAAGGGTTTAAAATTTGATCAAAATATAATGTACTTTAGCCATTTGAAGAAATGTTTACATTTTGTTCTCACTGCACTAAAGGTGGCCGTACATCCCCCTTAAATATTTTCTACAACTAAATTTGAAGTTAATAAATTTCAGACCAGATGACATACCTAGTAAGATCTTCCTCTGTCATGTTCAAATCTCTGTGTCATTAATGTCAGCAGATGTTTTTCTTTTCTTTCCTTTGCCCTTCCCTTTACCTTTTCCTTTGCTTGATGTTCTCTTACGTCTTTCTCTAGGTTGTGGTGAAAGGCCAGGTCCAGATGATACAGAGCCAGCGGGAGTCAGATCAGCATATGAAGGTTGAGAGTTACTAGGTACTGCCTGTTCAGTGTCAAGTACAGATTGATTGGATGCATGAACATTTTCTAGAATTCCATCGGCAAGCACTTTTATGATATCATCCTTCTTTTGCTTGATAGTAGCTTTCAAATTAAAATGCTGACATATTGAGATCAAATCCTTTTCGGTAAATGAATGTTCAGTTAGAGCCATCTTCTGAAAAAAATTTCATGTTGAAAGATTTCACAACTGTTTTTGACCTTTTCATGACCTTTTTACGCAGTGCGACACTCTTCTCTTTTTTCAAAAATGTTAAGAAATCTCTTCGAAACTGACTTAAATTTACTTTGAGGAATAAAGAGACAACTGCTTGGAAAATCTCTGTGTAACTATCACAGGTCATGACCATTGAAGACAAAAGATCAGAAATATCTTCAGTTTGATTTTCATTCAATTGATTTCTCGACTTCGCAACACACTGAGTCCATGTGTCAAAAATATAAAAACTATCGAGTATTTCTCCCTTAATAGAACTGAATAAATATTTTCTATCATCAACTAGCTTATCATGAGTAAGTTTTTCACGGCATAATAATTCCAGTTTTGGACAAAACTAAAGGTCAAATCAGACACATTAGTGAGACTCTCTCTGTCATTTTGTCTGCGTTTAACTTCAAATAGAGTCTCCGGCTCTACTGCTGTAGCATTTAAATGATCAAATGAAGTACACAATGAATTGAGAATTTCCATTTGTGATTGAAATCTTGACAACTCTGTTTCTTTTACTTTGGTGAATAAAATATTTCTGATTTTTTTTTGACAAAGTATGTTTCAATTTGGCTAATATGTACCCACTTATGTACCTTAATTTCCCTTTTCCTGCAGAGTCCATTTCCAAGTCAGACTGAACAGTTAGCTTTTTTACAGGCTCAGGGGAGGATAACTGAAGATAGGAAAAAAGCTGAAGAAGAAATTCTTTCTCTATCTGAAACATAACTGCAGTTAAAAGCTGAAATGCTGGCCTTTCAGAATTTTGCTCATAATAACTAAGCAAGGATTTTGCACTTTTTTCATAATCATCTGAGTTAAGATACTTGTTGAATCTAATAAAATAATCATTTCTATGCTTCTGAGAAAAAGACATTTCCCCTTCAGGAAAAGTATTCAGTCCTATGTCTTCCATTATTGAAAATTGCTCATGAAACCAGTCATCAAAATATTTATAACTTTTGCAGATTGCATCCCTGAAACTGAAAATAATTGTTTCTACTGGTATGTCAGAATATTTCTGCACTGCAGAGTCCAAAATGAGTTTTGATTGTGAAAACTGATCAGGAAGTGCATTTTGACCAGGATCACTAAGAATACTGTCTATGAATTCTAATTCTTTAATCTCTGAATCAGAAAATTCTGAATCCTCATTCAAAACTTTTGACTCGATAGCATCATCAGTGTCTTCAGATTTATGACCAGCATCTGCTGTCAGAGTACTAATGTCAACATTATCCCTGCAACAACTTAGATCACATTTCACAATGCCAATTGAAAAACTGTCATAAAAATTGTATACATGACCTGGATGTTTTTTGCATAGATTTTTATGGAAGTTTATTACTTTCAAACCCTGAACAGATACTGCTCTGCCTATGGCAACTCCAAGTTGCCCAGGCTGGATTCAATTTTTGCAATCAATAACTAAATTTTTCAAGGTCATTCCCTGGGATTTGTGTATTGTCATAGCAAATCCTACTTTTAAGGGCATTTGTACTCTTTTCGCCAAAACAATTTTATCCACAGGGTCAAATATTGTGAAAATTTCTCTTGAAATGGACACTGTAATTGGTGTTCTATGATTTTCCATAAATTTCACATCTACAGAATCATTACATAAATTTGTCACAGTTCCACAAAGTCCATTCACTAATGTGTCACTTAAATTTTTAATCAGCATAACAGGACAACCAAGTTTTAATCCTAGATTCTTAGGGGCCAGAAATTTGTTGAGATAGTGTTGAGAGCCCTCATCCTCAGCTCTGTAAACCTTTAACTCCCCTTGAAGTGCTTGCAATTTGTTGTAATTATACAAGTCCACATCTAAATTTCTAGCAAATAAGTGTACACATGATTGCTCATTTTGTATTGGTCTATCAAGAGAGAGAAGAAATGCAACACAATCTTCTGAGAGATTTCCAATTTCAAGTTCATTAATACATTGAATCAAGAGCTGATCTTCCTGTCTGTGGATAATATTTAAGTTAATTTTGTGTGGGAAATAATTTTCAAACCAAGGTAATCTAAAGCAATGATTTCCAAGATCTCCAAAAAGTTCGTTTGAAATAGGTGGGAGTTGATAAAAGTCTCCTACAAGTATCACCTGGATATTGCCAAAGATGAGTTTTGAATTTCTGACATTTTTACAAAGTAACTGAACTTGGTGTAGGATTTTTGCGCTAATCATGGAAATTTTATCAATAATTAGTATTTCGGCATTTTCAATATTTTTCTTGGCAACATTGAACCTTTCATCAGTCTTTACTAAGTGTATTATTTCTTCGTTCAAGTGTCTCCCATCCTCTATCCCGGCCCATTTATGCAATGTCTGTGCCCTTAATTCACCATAATGAGTCGCGGCGATACCGGTAGAACATACAATAGCAACATTTTTCTTCAGTTGTCTTAAATACCTTATAATTTGTTTGACAAGAAAAGTTTTTTCCTGTCCAGGCTTGTCCAGTAATTATCAAGTTATGTCCAGAAGTTGCCAATTCAAAAGCTCTTCGTTGATCGTCGTCCATTTTTATTTCCCGTACTTTTTTTCGCAAATTTCGGCTCTTTTCGTTGGTTCTATTACATTCGGAACTCTCCGAGTACAGAAGTGGAGTTATCGTTCCTGTAGTAAATTACTACGAGGTGTCGTTTTTTCGTCACTTCCGTAATTTCTGCTTTGACATTTCTGGATTTTTGGCGTTTGACGGTTAATAAAGGGATAACAGAAGAATGTTTGGTTGATAAAATAGCACGATTTACGACAAAAACCTCTACCGAATTAAGGCATGACTAAACATTTTGGTGACATGTAATAGGTATATGATATTTTAGGCCCGATATTCAAGAGGGGTCCGAATTAACAAACCGAAGTGACTTATCTTCTCTATTTTATAATACCTGGGAATGACTTTTTTCGTAAATCGTTAAATCTATGTTATTTTTTGGGTTTTTCATATGGAAAACATTGTAAATAAGTACTAGAAACATAATTCTTGAGAAAAAAAAATTTGACCAGGGGTGTATATTTGGGGGGGGGGGGGGTCCTGTCCACAAGTACCTGTGGAAAATATAAGGTCTTCTGTAGGCACTTTGTTTATTTACAGAAACTACAAACATAATTCTGTAGGGAATTATCTAGAATCGTTAAATAAAACCCTACAAGTCATACTTACAAACTATAAGAATGAAACAGAAAACACCAAGATGATGTGGGAAATTTCTCTTGAAAATCCAAGAGGAAATTAACGTGATTCTGTTTTACTTATTTCTCGGTGAAAAAAAATATGATAATGGGAGAACGATCAGTTGTCAAAAGACATTCTTGCACTAACATACATGAATGGTACATGTCACTTCTTTTCAAACAGTCAGTACATTCTACTTTGATGAATGGAGTAGACAATGCATCGTAACAAGTTCAAATCTTTTATTGGAAACCACACTTGTGAACCACTTGACTAACAATGCAAATTGAAAAGCTTGCTTTCGATGGTGATTGATTTTCACAATGACTTTATTGATGAAAATTATATCGTTGACGAAAATGCCTCGGTATTTACCAATTTACTCTTTTTGGGAGTATTTCTCTTTTTCAAAAAAAAGAATAGTTCTTTGTATATCAGTCAATAAAATTAGATGGAAATAGTTTCCTTCGTATTAGAATGCATTTTCCTTGTTCATTTTAAAAGATCTACTAAAATTACAAAAAGAACACATAAATAAGGCAGCAAAGATTCTCGTATGTTTCACCATTATTTTCTAAGATAAACAGTTTTGTTATTGTTTCTGGGTACCTCCTAGGTTGATTTAATAAAAATTCAGATAAGTTCAAAAAACCTTTTATCTTTGTTTTAAACATCTTTAATGCACATTAAATGATTTTAGAATGTTTTCCAGAGAATTTTTTTTATCTGTAAATTGGAGCAAAAATAGACATGCAGGGAAAACACGGTAAAATATCTTTCTGACGTTTAGAAAAAAAGTAAAAAAAAAAAATAATTTATTCATTGTTCTTCCCTATAGAAGCAAAATATAGAAGTTTCAACAAAAATGATCACGAAGACTCTTTTTGTGCTAGTTTGCAACAAAACATCAGGACAATTTTGGCTCATTATACTTCCTCTATTCAGGACAAAAATAGACATATCAAAAATATTTACGGAATTTGGAATTTTTTATGTCATTTTTGTCTGAATAATAGTGATCAGTTTCCGCTCAGTTACTAAGACCACTGTTAACATTGCTGATCGAATTGACTTTTCTATACACAAAGGTCCCCACAAATAACCAAATTCTCTTTATTATTAAGAACTTTTTAGCTCACCTGAGCCGAAGGCTCAAGTGAGCTTTTCTGATCAAAATTTGTCCGTTGTCTGTCGTTGTCGTTGTCGTCGTCGTAAGCTTTTCACATTTTCATCTTCTTCTCAAGAACCACTGGGCCAATTTCAACTAAACTTGGTACAAAGTATCCTTGGGTAAAGGGGATTCATGTTTGTTCAAATGAAGGGCCAGGCCCTTTTCCAAGGGGAGATAATTATGAATTAGAGAAAAAATAATGGCATTTTTAAAAAATCTTCTTCTCAAGAACCACTGGGCCAGGAAAGATGAAACTCATGTGGAATCATCCTCAGGTAGTGTAGATTCAAATTTGTTCAAATCATGACCCCCGGGGGGAGGGTGGGGCCAAAATGGCCGATCAAAATTTTACATAGGAATATATAGAAAAAATCTGTAAAAATCTTCTTCTCAAGAACCACTGGGCCAGGAAAGATGAAACTCATGCGGAATCATCCTCAGGTAGTGTAGATTTAAATTTGTCAAAATCATGACCCCCGGGGGTAGGGTGGGGCCAAAATTGCCGATCAAAGTTTTACAAAGGAATATATAGGAAAAATCTTTAAAATTCTTCTTCTCAAGAATCACTGGGCCAGGAAAGATGAAACTCATGCGGGATCATCCTCAGGTAGTGTAGATTCAAGTTTGTTCAAATCATGACCCCCAGAGGTAGGGTGGGGCCAAAATGGCCGATCAAAGTTTTACATAGGAAAATATAGGAAAAATCTTTAAAAATCTTTTTCTCAAGAACCACTGGGCCAGGAAAGATGAAACTCATGTTGAATCATCCTCAGGTAGTGTAGATTCAAATCTGTTCAAATCATGACCCCCAGAGGTAGGGTGGGGCCAAAATGGCCGATCAAAGTTTTACATAGGAATATATAGGGAAAATCTTTAAAAATCTTCTTCTCAAGAACCTTTGGGTCAGGAAAGATGAAACTCATGTTGAATCATCCTCAGGTAGTGTAGATTCAAGTTTGTTCAAATCATGACCCCCTGGGGGGGGGTAAAATTCAAGCCCCCCCCCCCCCCGCCAGTACTTTCAGCTCTGATCTGATCTGTGGTTTTTCCTAGCCAACTGCTCAGGTGAGCGATGTGGCCCCCTGGGCCTCTTGTCTTGAACTATGATCAAATTTTATTGATTGTATTGACCTCTCTGAATATTTTCTTATATAGAAAATATTATTTTATAAATATAATATACATGTACATGTTTACGGTCTATGCATAAATGTTTTTTTCAATTATTAATATCGGTCTAAAATTTTTCAATAAGTTATATGCTAAAAAGAAAAACTTAATTATTTCTAAAATAAGATGAAATTAACGTGAATATATTCAATGATTTTGCTTTAAATGTTCTCTTCAGACAAGAATAAGAAGTAATAAAAAGAGAAGACTTATCTATGTATTCATATGAAACAGAACTTATTAAAAATCTTACACTTGAGAAAAAGAAAACACTTGCTGTGGCCTTCAGCTCGATATTTAGATATATCGATGAGTTCTTATCAATCAACAATAGTTACAATAGTTATTTCCTTTGCCATGTCGACACGCTATATCTCAGTGAACTTGATATTAAAGATACCGCAGACTCATGCATCTGTTTCATGCTTGGATATCTTACTAGAAAAAGACGTTAATACAAAAATAACAACAAAGCTTTACAGCTCAACACACACTTTGTAAGCTCACATGGTTTTTCACACAAATTAAGTTCGCATTTTTATAA
This sequence comes from Saccostrea cuccullata, assembly GCF_032062105.1. Lineage (NCBI taxonomy): Eukaryota > Metazoa > Mollusca > Bivalvia > Ostreida > Ostreidae > Saccostrea > Saccostrea cuccullata. Next base: position 94,320 of record NW_026941152.1, read on the forward strand.
CGCAATATTGTGTATAGATGCAACAAAATATACTTTAAAAATGATTGTTTACATTATTAAAATTCTATTTCACTTATCAAAAAAATAATTCACATTTCACAACTTGATTTTTATATACTTTTATTTCATAATTACAACAATTCCCAAATGATTTTTTATGGTTTCTTATTATCTGTTCTGTTGAAACTTTAAAGCAATAGGTTGCTGGGCATAGGCACAATATCGTTACTTGTGTTTTTCTGTACACCCCGACTCTATACCGCACGATGATAACAGCATTTCTCATTTGTTACACTGCTTTCTATGTTTTACAAAGCTGACATTTCCCAGAGTTACTTTCTAAATTATAGAATAATGAAGAGCCATTTCTCTGCAAAATATATAAGTTTCAAACCGTAAATGCAAAAAAAATTCTTTCAAAAGAAACAGATTTAAAAGACATTATTTTTCTTTCCTCATCACAATTGTACATGTACAACTTTAAATAGAAATTGTAGATTGTGTTCGAAAAATAGCAGGGATTATATTTTTGGCGGAATGGTGGCGTATGAAAATATCTTCTTTTCTGCCTCTCAAAGTTATTATAGAACAATGAATTTAGTCATAATTTTTACAAATTCAAAGACTAGAAGAATTTTTCAAATGTTAGCTATATCAATAATAAGGAACTTAAGTTTTAAAATATATCAAATAAATATGAATTTCCAAAAAATTATGATTATGTAAGCTTTTTAAAAACTTCCAATCTAAGTACAAATAGGAGCCAAAAATCCATAGAAAGTCTTTTAAGTCTCTTACTTAACGGTCAAAACTTTTTGTTTTTGTATCATTTTGTATCTCTATATGACTTCTTTACTATATGTAAAAATAAGAAAAATCTAGGGCGCATATAACAATAACTTAAATATTCTGAATAATTAAGAAAAATAGAGAAAAATTCGAATCAGCCAAAATCCTTTTTTTTTTTTTTTTTTTTTTTTTTTTGTTAAACCATTTGTGTCAATTTGGTAATATCATCTTATAGACCCTATATAGTAATATCTTTTTATGGAAAAAGACAAACATTTAATCTTTTGAAATAGAAAACCCCACCTCTTGATTTGATGCAGTTATTTTTATTCTTAATGACCTTGACCTGACCTTGACGCCAATATAAAACGGTCAAAACTAATCTTACTGATATCATAACTTAGTAATATTGTCTTCTTGATTCTGTGAAAATTTCATTAATTTTTAAATACAGGAAATACAGTTTTGTGTGATAAGAATCCTACCTTAAACAATACTTCACTATCCCTTTTATTGGTATGATTTCTTTCCGCAGTGTTGTCCCTTTTCGCTCTACATTTCGACAATACCAAGACGAGTATCATATGGTAAATGTGTAAAGAATGCAGTAAAATACTTTACCTTTAAGAAACTAATCTAAAAATTTCACTTGAAACTTAACATAATAATATTTAAGGACATTAATCTTTGGAAATAGAATTAGAATAGAATTTTTATTCAATCAATTTTGGCCCACACTGGAGCATACAGAACAGTGTCCAAAATCATCACAGTTATACATATACAAAACAGAACAAAACAAACATTGTATAATGAACAGAGAGTTAGCTATCTTCTTTTAGGATGTGTAAAATGTACATTATAAGTGGCCTATATATAATATCTGCAATATGCCTATATTGAACTATGTTGTTTTCTCTTATAAAAATTTGCATTTAAAAGTTGGCATAATAAAACAACAAACCCAGAATATTCATTTGACATAACCCATGTAAACACGTCAACATTGTTAAGCAGTATCAAATTAGGAAAGGTTTTAAAGATTTTATCTAAAAACTCTCTTCTTGAGTCATTATAAAGTGGACATTCTAGCAACAAATGCAATTCATCCTCAGTTGGACTTGAGGTGCATTAACGACAGATTCTCTCACATCTGGGAAGAATTTCATTTTTACCACATTTATTAAGTTTCCTTTCATATCTACCCGTTTCTACCCTTAAACAATGATTACTAATTCTGAATTTTGCAAGAATTACCCGATTGTCTCGGTTTTTCATATTCAAGTATTTTTCAAAATAAAAAGACCTTTTATACTTAAAATATGTATTTAATTTACCAAAGCCTTCCAAATAATTGATACGAATATTGTTCCAAGTGTTTAAAACACTATTATGTAGTTGTCTTTTCATGTACAATTTAAATTTGTTTTCACTTAGTTTTTTGCAAAGGGACAAATTAATGTTAAGTTTTTTTACTGTAGAATAATATACTGGAGTACCAATCACTGTTGATGATGTTTGATTTGCACTCATTGAGAACTGCTTTCAGTAGGTTAGATGATGTATGTTCTAGTCTATACCAGTACAGTGTACATGAATGTTTGCTTTAACATAATGGGTACCTCCCTAGTTCATAATAAATTCCTACATTTGTACAAGATTTAGATACTCCCATATTCCTGTCTTGGATGTATATCTTTACTTTTTAACCATTTTTTTTCCAATAGTATTCAAAGTTGTTTTTTTTTATTTTGAATGAATTATTTTATAAATCGTTTTTATTTTCTTTAAATAAAATTAAAGATACTTTAAGAGATATCTACGACGGCGTATTAGTGCCATTTTAACAATGTAGAATTTTTTTTAATCGTTTGTACGATTTAATAAATCGTTTGTACAATTTAATAAATCGTTTGTACGATTTAATAAATCGTTTGTACGATTTAATAAATCGTTTGTATGATTTATTAAATTGTACAAACGATTTACTAAATTGTACAAACGATTTATTAAATCGTACAAACGATTTATTAAATCGTACAAACGTTTTATTAAATCGTACAAACGATTTAATAAATTGTACAAACGATTTAACAAACAAATTGTACAAACGATTTATTAAATTGTACAAACGATTTACTAAATTGTACAAACGATTTATTAAATCGTACAAACGATTTATTAAATCGTACAAACGATTTACTAAATTGTACAAACGATTTATTAAATCGTACAAACGATTTATTAAATAGTACAAACGATTTAATAAATTGTACAAACGATTTAATAAATTGTACAAACGATTTAACAAACAAATTGTACAAACGATTTAACAAACAAATTGTACAAACGATTTATTAAATTGTACAAACGATTTACTAAATTGTACAAACGATTTACTAAATTGTACAAACGATTTATTAAATCGTACAAATGATTTACTAAATCGTACAAACGATTTAAAAAAATTTCTACATTGTTAAAATGGCACTAATACGCCGTCGTAGATATCTCTTTATCATGGAAAGATATCTCTAAAAGTAAAAGAGATATCTCTATAGATGAAAGAGATATCTCTTTAACGTTCAGAGATATCTCTTTTTACGAAAGAGATATCTTTCAAAAAGAAAGAGATATCTGTTCAAGTGGAAGAAATATCTCTCTTAGTATAAAAGACATATCTCTCTTAAAGTAAGACCTATCTCTTTCTCATAGAGGTATCTCTTAAAAATGATAGATATTTCTTCAAGGTGAAAGCTATTTCTTTTTTTTAAAGATACCTCTCTGAAACGAGAGATATCTCTGTAATTTTTAGATAAATTTTATTTTCCGAATAAATAGCAAAAAGGTTTGCCATACAATTTATCATTGAGTCAAATGCTGACTGACGTTTTTCATACTAATTGTTAGTCCATTATTTATACACTTTATTGAGGACGGATTTTTTCCTTGAATTACCTATCATGACAAGGAGCACACGGCGGGTGGGACCGTTAGGTAGAGGATGCTTACTCCTCAATGGCACATGATCCGACCTCCGATGTTTTGGAGGTCCATGTTTGCTCTGCTCCTATTTTGTATTGTTTAATGGACTTTTGATCTTGAATACGGTTCGTTATCCCCATATGGTTCATCTATGTTAAAAAGTACTCTGGGGAATGAACTTAGTCAATTGATCAAATTCTGTGAAGCCCGAAGGGCTTCTCAGTAGATTTGATCATGTACCAACTAAGTTCATTACCCAGAGAACTTTTTAACATAGCTGTTTATTTCTTATATTTACTTGATACTTGATAGATGAATAAATTTCTAGTTTAACTGCATTTATTACACGAACTGGTCGCCGTATTGCTTTGTTGTGACCTAGAAATTTTTTTTGTTTTGACAGTTCGCCTTGCTACAAGATTTGAATGTTTACATTTAAGTTCAGCAGTCCATTTCAGGACATCTCTATTTATATTGAAAGAAAAATTATTGCTGCTGAGAATAATCTTTATAGTCACTCTTTCATGAGTTCTTAAAATACTTGAAGTTAAAAGTCGCGGTAAAAATTTTATTTTGAGTCGGATTTTTATAACAGAAAACATAAGCTCTGTAGAGCTTTTGACCGACATAATATTAGTACTACATATCCTAAATAACTATCTACACATATAAAACAGTTAGAATTACATTGTCATGCATCACAACAAGCAATATTTACACATATACACACAAAACGACACAGAAAGCACATATATATCATGCATATAAATAAGACAAACACAGAAAATAAATATAAATGAGTGTCCAAGTAGCACTTATGCTCTAAAAATATAGTCTATGAATTATATATTTGATAAAAAATATTTTATATTTTGACAAAAATATAGCAAATTTGTTTAGTTAAAAGTATATTTTTATGCCCCGCCATGAATATGGCCGGGGCATATAATGTTTGTCATGTCCGTCTTCCGTCCTTCCCTCTGTCCTTCCATCACACTTTGCGTTTAGCTCTGTTCAAAGCTAAGTTTCAAAGAAACTATCCAAGATATTTTCATCAAACTTCATATGCTGATAGATATTGATGAGAGCTATGGTTCATCTAGGGATGAACACTACCAGACTTGCTTCGGATGCTGGATCTGACCGACATTTTCCAGACAAGTGACCAGGTTAAAGTTTTAGGAGCAGGTCCATTCCTAAGGAACTATAAGCCCTACTTGGACCAAACTTACATGGATGATGCATCTAGGGATGGACACTATCAGACTTGCTTCGGATGCTGGATGTGACCTTCATTTTCCTGATGAGTGACCAGGTTAAAGTTTTTAGAGCAGGTCCATTCCTAAGGAACTATAAGCCCTACTTGGACCAAACTTGCATGGATGATGCATCTAGGGATGGACACTACCAGACTTGCTTCGGATGCTGGATGTGACCTACATTTTCCAGATGAGTGACCAGGTTAAAGTTTCTAGAGCAGGTCCAATCCTCAGGAACTATAAGCCCTACCTGAACCAAACTTGCATGGATGATGCATTTAGGGATGGACATTACCAGACTTGATTCTGATGCTGGATCTGACCTATATTTTCATTCCCAAGTAACGATAAGCCCTACCTGAACCAAACTTGCATGGATTGTGCATCTAGGGATGGACACCACCAGACTTGCTTCGGATGCTGAATCTGACCTATATTTTCGTTCCTTAGAAACTATAAGTCCTACCTGAACCAAACTTGCATGGATGATGTATCTAGGGATGGACACTACCAGACTTGCTTCGGGTGCTGGATCTGACCTATATTTTCATTCCCAAGTAACGATAAGCCCTACCTGAACCAAACTTGCATGGATGATGCATGCATCTAGGGATGGACACTACCAGACTTGCTTCGGATGTTGGATCTGACCTATATTTTTTATTCCCAAGTAACTATAAACCCTACCTGAACCAAATTTACATGGATGATGCATCTAGGGATGGACACTACCAGACTTGCTTCGGATGCTGGATCTGACCTATATTGTCATTCCCAAGTAACTATAAGCCCTACCTGAACCAAACTTACATGGATGATGCATCTAGGGATGGACACTACCAGACTTGCTTCGGATGCTTGATGTGACCTATATTTTTATTCCCAAGTAACTATAAGCCCTACCTGAACCAAACTTACATGGATGATGCATATAGGGATGGACACTACTAGACTTGCTTCGGATGCTGGATCTGACCTATATTGTCATTCCCAAGTAACTATAAGCCCTACCTGAGCCAAACTTACATAGATGATGCATCTAGGGATGGACACTACTAGACTTGCTTCGGATGCTGGATCTGTCCTATTTTTTCATTCCCAACTAACTATAAGCCCTACCTGAACGTAACTTTCATTGATGATGCATCTAGGGATGGACACTACTAGACTTGCTTCGGATGCTGGATCTGACCTATATTTTCCAAACAAGCAATTCAGCTGCATCAATATTCTGGATATTCTGATCAAATTTTATAAACATACAAATTTTCATGTTGCTCTACTAATATATCCTCGGCGGGGCATCCATGTCCTATGGACATATTTCTAGTTAATACTATAAATTTATGACTGCTAAATTTACTCACTTTTAAAGCAAACAAAACAAAATAAACTTAAAACAGAAGAACAATACCAAGACAAATAAATAAATAAATAAAAAGGAACTAAAAAGAAATTGAGCAACAACTGAGATTAAGATTTTAGGATTAAGATCTGCAGGAGCCACACTTACAGGAATCTCCATTCCAATTGTTAATTAAACTTTTAAACCGAGTAATTGTTTTTTAAACATTTTTGTATCGAAAGACGATCTATTGTACATTTGTTAGTTGAAAATACCCAAATGGTCACGTGATCAAATCCTATGAAGCAGGAAGGGCTTCTCAGTAGATTTGATCACGTACCAACTAAAAGTTCATTTCCCAGAGAACCTTTTAACATTGTTTTTTATTACTTATATTAACATTTGAGACGCGAATAAATTTCAAGTAAAATAGTATTTATTACATGAACGGGCCGCCGTATTGCTATGTTGTGACGCGCAATGACCCAGAAGTTGTTTGGTCAAAGTTAGTTTACCTCGTTCAAACATTTGAATGCTTACATTCATGTTTAGCAGTCCAGTTCAGAAAATATGTGTATATATAGTGAATGAATAATGATCGCTGCTGAGAATAATCAAACTTTTTCATAAGTTCTTACAATATTTGAAGTCAAAAGCGGTGGAATCGCCTGTTTTACAGGACCTGTTTTAGTTTACATAACTTTAGAGGAATTTGGGGTTGAGAAGGTAGTGCGGTTTTAGGCTTATTGATATATTCAAAACTGTATTCAAATCAATAGAAGATTTATTATACATCTCGTGATTGAAAAATATCCATATTGTTCAACAAGTCAATTAATTTTGACACTACTGTTTTTAATCTCTGGGTGAGTATTTAAGCAATAATTTTCTAATCATTGTTAAGCATTGTGAATGCACTGCCTCCAATTTTTCATGTGTTCTCTTTCATTCCCTTTATGTATTAATGAAATGACTCCTTTGTTTGTGAGTCACAGAGTGTAGCCTTATGAAAAATGTGTTTTAGAACCTTTAAAAATTCATTTTTACTTATAAACAAGTATTTATAAAAAGTTGATAAAGTCCATTTTCTCCAAGAGATTTATTTGATTTTAATGACATAACTGCTTTCTATATCTCGTTATAATTTTTTTCACGATCGAGCATGTTTACATAATCCTCATTTATTAACATTGTACTTTGCTGATAGTAGTTTTCCACTTTCGCTATCCCAACCTTCTGTATTTAATAGTTTGTGATAAAATTTATTTGCTTTTCAATTATTGAACCAAGGTTAGTTTAATAAGTACCTTTTTCTGTTTTTTATTCTATTCCACATATTTTTCTCTCCATTACTGACCTTTAATTTGGTTAACGAATCATCCACAGGTCGAGATGATCTGTAGAGAGGCAACATCTCTTAAAAGTTCATACTTTTAAAAAGAATATCACCGATATTATAACTAAACCCCGAAATATTTTTTCGTTTGGTAAGCGTATTATCAATATCATACACGCTAAATTAAGACACAACTGTTTGCTAAATTATGATCTCTACAGAAGGAATATTATTGAATCGCCTAAATGGTCAGAGTGAGGATGTTTATCATTTTTTCTTTGTTTGTAAAATATATATCACAGCAAGAACTAATCTTTTCGACAAACTTTTAATAGACACACATCTGATGTCACGGGGTACTCACGCTTTATCTTATGATATGAACTGTCTTATTTTTTCAGCAGTTCATAAATATATCAATGAATATTTCAATTTATATATGTTATTTGTCAATATTATATACTTTATTATACTTTACTATGTTATTATTATGACAACTGTACTAACTGTATCAACTTTACTAACATAAGGAGAAGAACATGTAAGTTGTAAAAACTTTTTCTTATCCTTTTGTGTAAAAGAATAAAATATGTTACAATCAAATCAAATTATCTTAATTTAAAATTTACCAGAAAAAGTATTTGTCGTCAAAATGGTCAATGTATTGTAAACCCTGATTGACAATTCAGTTGAGGGTTTCTAGAATATGACGCGAGTGGTAAAAATATAAAATATCTACGAAGTATCAATTAAATATCTGTGGAACATTTAGAATCTCTATTGCTTTATAAACGACAATGACCATATTGTGTATTATACAGTTAACTACTTAATAGTCAAATACATGCAAACATAAAAGAAGTATACCAAACAGCCATTGATATAATACATAACCCTTAGAGGATGTCCTCCGTTAAGTTGTGTTATTTTTAGGCAGTAATTTTGATAAAAACAGAATACCCCTACCCCTGATTGCTGGCCCCCTTAATAATGACATTCAAAATCTATAATTATTGCGTCTGTTATCGCTATTCCAGAGGATACCAGTATATACTTCCTATACTGTTTAGAAATCCCCTTTGTTTTGTGGGTTAAAATGATTAAACAAGACGTACAGCATGAGCTAGTGTGATGACAAATGATGTTAAATGAACTGGACGTGTTGACACTCTGTACTCTAACTCTATTTTTACAGTTTTAATTTCTTCTACACTGGATATCTTGTATTCTTTGATAAGTTTCTTCCTTTATTCTATTAAAAGGTATTTGGCTCAGAGAGTTCCGATAAGACAAAAGCGCCCCCTGGTGGTCTCCACAGATCTGTTGACAGATTCCAAGGATATGCCATGAAATATCTCGAAGAAAAGGAGAAACATACATTTCTTGGTAACAATGGAGGAAGTTGTACAACTCATACAGAGCTGTTTGTTGTTTATATGGGTTACCACGGTAACACAACACTAACATCATGAGTGTCATGACATGTGGGGGTATAAGTATGACAAATTGACTTGTTATGATCCTGCGCTCTGATTCTAGTCTAACCGAATGCTCATTACTACTGCCCGTTTCATTTTCTCGCTTAGTGTTAATCCTCCCACCTCATCAATATACCTCTCAACTTGAATTCCAACATTAACAAACACGTACATGACATAAGGTTGTTTAAGAATACTTTTATCATGGTAAGAAGTGTAATTGCATCCCTTATTTTACCGACTGAATACAGGTGTGAACACAGTTAAATCTTATCTGATATGCATCCCATTTCTGCACTTACTTTTGAAAGTTTCAAACAAGCATACATAAACCTCAATCTGTCTTTGTTGTACAAGCTGCTGGGTGCATTGTTTAAAAGGTAAACAATGTAATTGATGATTGATGAAATGAATTTTCTGAGAGCAACATGCTGTCTAAAACTAATGTTGGGGGCATTTAAGTACCTGACTGCTAACTGCAGAGAAGTAAATTACTGTCCTATGTTAGGTACAATGCAAAAAGAGTTGCTCAAGTAATGAATTTCACTGAAAAGCTCTGAGTCGATCTCATACTCAGATATGTTATCTGATTCAAGCAGAAATATATTAGATTGTATTAGAATATGTATATGACAATTCGCTGTTATTAAGCAATGTCTGAGTGGTTGACAATGCAATAAACATGAAATCCCTAATTTGTGCAAATCGAAAAGCCTTTTAAACAACACCTGCCTTGAATGCCCACATAACTTTACAACTGAATATGTTGTTTTCGGGAATAAAAAAGTTTGGAAGATAACCATGAAACACACATGCCAATAAAAACTAAAAACACAACCAAAATTCCGACAACAGACTTGATGCATTCCAGTGCACGATTGTATTTTTTTGAATAACCCAGAATAAAACTGTTTTCATAAAATAGGAACAAAGTATAATCTGTCCATTTATATCCTTAACAGTCAGGACCTCCTTTAGAAATAACTTTAGTAAGCCATAGCACATAAACTGTGTGTGATTCATACAATAAACAAGTTTTCTTTCAGCTAAAGAAAAGGAAATTCTCCATTCACAATCTTCCTGTGGTGTTCCTTTGAATCCTATTGGTACAACATGACAACCTGGGTTAATAATGTCTTTTAAAACATGATTCGATGGCCATTCGTAAGATTGGCATCACAAAGTAAAACATGAGGCAAAAATTCGCCATGGCTCACAAACAAAACAATTTGCAAATCATATTCCATTTCAATAATTCTTCCACTTGCACAGGGTCCATGCTGAATGGAATCACGCAGATGTAAAGTTAATGTAATTTCTCTGTATTTTGCGCTGAATATGTATAATCCATCATTAATTCTAGAACACGATCGTGCTACATCGGCGTCATTTGTAGGAGTCAGTAGCTTTAGCATAGTAAATCCATGACGGTCCTCAGAATACTCTATTAGAATCAAAGTACATCTTTCTGTGGTGTATTTGTTTGCCTGATTTAAATCCTATATAACATGATGATCACTCGGATAGACCATAAAATCTACATCCGATGTTGCCCGACCAAAGCCCTCTCTAAGACTTCCACTGAGAGTTTTTATTTGTCCTAAACTTTTTTCTACAGGCATTCTAATAATCTCTGCAATATCAACTACTTCTCGTCTTAGTGAAACCTGTGTAGAAGTGCCTATTACACAGCACATACCCACGTTAACAATCTCGGAAATTCTGGGTATTTCAAACAATTACATTATTAAAGAGTTACATTTATGGTATAAACGTACAAATAAGGAACAATAGGGACTACTTGTCTCTCATTAGTTTGTAGGAATATCACAACCGACTGTATTTGTTTTAATGTTTACAAAAGATGCTATCTCCCTTTATAATTCCTGGAAAAGAAAATCCAAGTTCACATCCTCATGTTTATAAATTACAATAGATAAGTGATAGTATTGCAGTAGTAAACCTCAATTATAGGCTTAAATGAGGAAATTTATCCTAAATAGTTTGTTTATTACATAATTGTTTCAAAAGTGCTTATTGAGAATTTCGCCAAAAACAGTTTTTTTCCATATAGATTTAATTTTTTTAAAAAAAAAAAGAACTCAGCTCAAATGGCAATATTTTGACTTTGCTCTCTTTTAAAAGAAACCAGAAGTCTCTAATGGGATTGTAGCCCTACTAGTTTTTTCTTAAAACAAAGGAAGATAAAAGTACATTTGGACTTGAAACTATGCAACAGCAATAAATAAAATAATTGTTTATTTTCTTATGTGTCTAGATTTTTTGCAATCAGAGGAGGAATAGCATTTAAATTTGTATACAGACTCACAGAAGGACGGTCGGACACTTTACTATTGTATAAGCTCTTCTGAACTCTGACCAGTAGAGCTAAAACGTTATTAATTGACAAAAAGAGTCTTCTATTGAAGAAATTCTTGTTCAATTTTTCACCTTTTTTCACACTAAAATATCTTAGTATATCAGCGTTTTATTCCAGTATTCTTAGTTTTGATCCATTATTGGTAAATCAAATTCCGTCTTTTACAGTGACAAATACTAATGCTTTCAAAATGATAAGAACCGGGATGTTCAAAATGTCCCTTGATTTCTTTTGTAAAGAAGAATCTGTTTTATCCTTCCTTTATGAACTCAACACTTAAACCAAATATAATGTTAATGAAAGAGTTCTTCTCAGACTAGAAAGTTCAAACACTTTTAGGGAATTATTAGAAAGAGTCGATTTTCTTTTTATAATTTTTAAAAAGTAAGGTATGAGAGTCATACTTGCAGACGATACCATAGTAAAGTGTCTGGTCATAGTATACATGTAGTAATCTGGTCAACAGAAAATATTTTAAGTATTTATATTTTGCATGACGAAGCTGTTCATTGAAATAAAACGCAACAAAGTTTTCCTATATGGCATTACGTGAATATTAACTGTTTAAATCATTTCAAATTAATGTTCCTTTCGTTTCAACAAACGTGTTTTAACTTTTCAACTTTTTTTCAAACATAATCTAGATATATTTACATTTAGTGTATTTTTCTTCTTTAAAATTCATTGAAAATCTGCAATATTCAATACCCTATAACAAACGAAACGTTGTCACTGCGCAGTATACAGCTGACACTGTAGGAGCTATATACATTTTCTATACTCTGAAACATCGAAATGTATAGTTTTGGCTTAATTTAACTATTTACAACGGCTCTTATGGCACAAACACACCTTTTTGAAAGACGAAAAGTATTTTTGAAAAGAATAAAGAAGTTAACAATTATGAAAAGAGAAATTAGAGAATGTAAAATAAGCATTGAATTCTTATCTTTTGATGTCGTCAGTCCTGTAACAGCATCTGTCCGTGCCGACAAATTATCATATCCCACTAACGCGCGGTATTCAATTCGTCATCAAGGCCATGGTGCTGCTATAGGACCGACGACACCCGAAATAAAAATTCATTGTCTTAAGATTTACATCCTGTTAAAAACTACATTTATAATAACGCCTCTTTATTTTCTCTTAGATTCTGAAACTGATAAACAATTCGGTTCATACGAACCTGAAGCAAATTTGCAGCTCTGTCCTGTAGCATGTTAAATAATAAAGAGGATGTATGTGTGTGTGTGTGTGTGTTTAGACCATTTATTACAAATGCCAAATGAAATTACAGATTTTACAATATCAGAATGCAGCAGAAGATGGGGCCCAAAAATCTCGTCTATTTATTACATGCTCAATTATTTATTATCTTTATAAAGTGAGCTTTCCACTTCATTTCGCAAACATAAAGATTCCAAATATAGAGGTTAGGGAAATGTATGTTTCGGATAATGAGCGAAATAGGGTACCATATATACTTCATGGACTGGTGGCTTTAAGTGGAGTTTAGAGTCAAATTTTTGAAATCTGAGATTTTTTTCTAATATGATTTTTTGTATGATTGTTGACAGCTTAAAATTCATTTCTTGTGAATACAAAGATTGGCAATTCATAGGTACCATCAACCCAATTAAAATTTGTATGTTTTCCAAGAACAATTTGCATCTGTAAAAGAAGCAATGGTATTAAATTTTTTTTTTAATTATCCAAAATTTGTTATTGAACGATCAATCTTTGATATCTTGTCTGACATAATGACGCCGTGGCCTGTGTGTTAAGATGCACGTTACACACTTTATAGAACGTGAAATAGACCCTGAATAGACCAAGGAAACAACGAAAACTAAAATTTTAACAAAATTTAATAAACAAGACATAAGTAATCTTTAATAATGCATTAACAAAAACAAATTAGAATAAACAAATAAAATGTCTATCTACCGACAGTCCCGGAAAGTGTTATCACCTTTAACTAATCTGTTCACTGCACAACTGTTTTTATTAATTCAAAGTATTGTGTAGAATGTTATTCCCAATGACACGAATAAAATAAAAGATAAATTAACAAGCAGTTTATTGTTCTCCAAACTTTTGAAATGACATTATGGAAATTCTTTCCCACTGGATTTAAACAAAATAATTTCAGTAAGAAATGTACAACATCAAATCTCTCTCTCTCTCTCTCTCTCTCTCTCTCTCTCTCTCTCTCTCTCTCTCTCTCTCTCTCTCTCTCTCTCTCTCTCTCTCTCTCTCTCTCTCTCTCTCTCTCTCTCTCTCTCTCTCTCTCTCTCTCTCTCTCTCTCTCTCTCTCTCTCTCTCTCTCTCTCTCTCTCTCTCTCTCTCTCTCTCTCTCTCTCTCTCTCTCTCTCTCTCTCTCTCTCTCTCTCTCTCTCTCTTCTCTCTCTCTCTCTCTCTCTCTCTCTCTCTCTCTCTCTCTCTCTCTCTCTCTCTCTCTCTCTCTCTCTCTCTCTCTCTCTCTCTCTCTCTCTCTCTCTCTCTCTCTCTCTCTCTCTCTCTCTCTCTCTCTGATCTTTCTCTCTTCTCTCTCTCTCTCTAATAAATGACATTTTTGGAATCACTGTTGTATTTTGGCAAAAAATACTAGCTTCACTGAAGGAAGTTGCTTGGAACGGAAGAAGTTTTACTAAAAATATATTATGAGAAATCAACAATATCTACTTAACTAGAATGTTCTATATTTCTGAGATGATATTACTAGTAATAATAGTTTAAATACTCATAAAACTCTAAGCAGAGCATCTTGTATTCTAAGATAAGTTACCGCCTGTATTTTATGGAGTGGAATTTCTTTAAGAGAGTTTTGATAGGACAGAATGGCCCCTTGGTGGTCCCCGTAGATTTGTTGACAGATTCCAAGAATCTGCCAAGATATATCTCTCCAATTTTTAGGAATATAGAGCCCTTCGTTCTCATGGAGGAGGATATAAAGTTCATTTAAAACTTCCAGTTGTTTATATTGGTTTCCACGGTAACACAAAAACAACAACATAAGTGTCATGACATATGGAGGTACGCAGATACATAAGTGTGGTGCCGTGATCACCAAGTACATAAATTCTAATTCTAACTCTTTGAAACTTTGAAAACTTAACCGAATTGTCGTAGCTGCAGGCCTCATTTTTCTTTCACTTGGTGGCAATCCTCCAACCTTATACATATACATATGATTATATCTATGTTTATCTACAGTATAAGAATGGATGATATAAGGCTGTCTAAGTGTTTTTACTTCTGTTAAATTTTTAATTGCATCTTTATTTTTACCGACAGTGTTTAAGATTAAACACAAATACAGTCTGTCAGACATACATTCCATTTTTGAACTAACTTTTAAGAGCTTAAAACAAGCACATAAAATATTTAATCTACATTTGTTATGCAAATTTCTTGACATGTTGTATAAATAGTAGACAATATATCTGAGAGTTGATGAAATGAATTGATTAAGAGCAGCTCGTTGCCACTGACCGGTATTTCGGGCTTGTGTGCACTTAATTAAAGAATGCAAAGTAGCAAAACATTGTCCCATATTAGAATAATCATTGTCATATATGTCTTTCCAGTGCATTTCAAAATTAAGCTCTGTATCAATCATAAATTCACTTACAAAATCAGATTCAATTTTACTCATCGGCATCGAAAATAAACACAGAAATGCATTTTACAAATTGCTTCGTAATTAAAAAATTTCGTATATAGTTGCAATGTAGTAAGCATGCAATCCCTAGATTGTACATATCAATAAGCCTTTGATATAGAACCTGCTGGGAAGATCCAGATATCTTACATGTAAATAAGTTGTTTTTGGTTATACAAAAGTTTGGAAGATGTCCATGATAGACACATGACATAAGAAACTTAAAACACAACCAAAATCCTGACAACAGGCTTGATGGATTCCATTCTGTCAAAGTATTATTTTAATAACCCAGAATAAAACTGTTTTCATAAAATACGAACAAAGGAGGGGTTGTCCATTGGTATTCTTCAACTGTCAGGACCTCTTTTGGAAACACCTTTAGCAATCCATAACACATAAACTGTGCATGATTCATACAGTAAACGAGTTTCTTTTCAGCTACAGCGAATGAAATCCTCCATTCATTATCTTCCTGTGGTGATCCTTTGAATCCTATTGGTACGACGTGACAACCTGAACTGATGATATCTTTTAAAACGTGACTTGGTGGCCATCCCTGACTTTGGGATCTCAGTCTGAAAGAACTTGCAATGGATGGCCAAATATTACAAGCAAAACAATACGCAATATCATTCACCATCTCCAATTCTTGCATTTGCACAAGGTCCATGCTGAATGGAGTCCTCTTTGTGTGTATGCAATGTATTTTCTCTGTATTTTGTTTTGATACATATATTCTGTTGTTTATTCTCACACAGGAACGTTCAACGTTCTCATGTTTTGTAGGAGTCAATAACTGTAACATTGCAAATCCAGGATGGTCCTCAGAATACTCCATTAGAATCAAAGTACATTTTTTTACGTTGTACCTATCTGCATGTTTCAAATCCCATATAACATGGTAATTAATAAGCCACAGCATAAAGTTAAAGTCGGATGCTTTATGACCAAAACCTTCTCTACGACTTCCATTAAGATATTATTCCCTTGAGTTGAGCGACTGGCGTATCTATAATCTCAGTAATATCAGCCAATTCTCGTCTTCTGGACACAAATGTTGGCCAGCCAACTATTCTGCACAAATATAAATAAACCCTTTCTGAGAAGCTCGGTATTTGATCCATTTTCAGAAGAAAATAAGTGTGTTTATTAATTTACGGCTTTAGATACATTTTCTCAATTAAGATGAATGATCTGCAGTTCTCATTCTACAATTTATTTGCTTTTAACTAAAATAAGTCTATTCATATTCGGTTAACGTATCTTTTATATCCACTGAAATGGGGATCACGTCCTCATGAAATACAGCCGAGCAATAGTAATAATGCAGTCAAACTCTTCTATTTCAAATTATAATGAGGAAAAAAATATTTTTTTCTTTTGTCAATTTCCAAGTGTTTGAATGAAAAATAAATACATGTAGCTGGAATATTTAAGAAATGAACAACTTTATTCGATGAACACCTGCTATGCATAGCAATTGCTCTGATATTCCATGATTCAACTCTATTCCTAAGATGCAAGCTTGAATACTGTCAACATAGCACATAAGGCCCCATATGCGAGTATAATTATTTTCGAAGAGTCTGGGGGTACACTGGGAACATTTGTCGTTCATGGTGGGGAAAAAACTGAAAATAAAAGTATAATATCCCTACATTTCTTGCAAATCTTAGCATGATTAATGCAAAATATCATTGAAAATATTAAACACAGAAGTAAGTAAGCGACAAAAGGTGTTTATAAAATCTAAATGCCGAAACAGTAATTCATTTAAAAAAACTGAAGCTCAAAAAATTACCTGTTGATGAGGTCATTGTATAGATCCTAGAATTTGCGAAAAAACCGCGATTAAATTCCATTCAAGTAGAATTAAGCTAGGGACTATATTTTGTGGCGGAAGGTTTTTTAGACGAAAATGATCAGTTTTTTCCATTTGAACTATAACAGTACTGTTAATTTTGGATTTCTATTTTTCCATGCTGGTTGCACACAAAGCTGTTTTTGCAGTGAAATATGCTATGCTGGTTCTGAAATATCTATCAAATTATTTCTTATGAATTCTATCAACAAAGTGTGACAAATATAGTAAATATATTCTGAAAAATCCGGGGAAAAAATGAGCCAACTTTAACGTAAAATTCACACTTTTTAGTAATATCTGAAAATGTACATCATATACCCCCACTTTTGATTTTCTTTTCTAAATATTCAAGATAACTTTGACCTATTTGCTTAAAATCAGAAAAAGTTTAAGACTTTAAAATAATTGACTTAGAGTTCATTTTGTTTCATGCTTTAATTGGATAAAAATATTGAAGGGAAAACGTCGAAGATGTAATTTTTAATTAAGACACAAATAAGATGGGCGAACAAGGCGGGCAGAATGCCTATAGCGTCAGATGTTAAGAAATCATATTTAATAAGTGAATTAAGTATTTAAATCAGCTTCTAATTATTGAAATTTTTGAAATTATGGGAAAAATAAACTTTTCTGAGAAAGAAAAAAATCTCGTAAAAAATTTTCTTTCATAAAATTATTAGATGGTATTTGTGTGATTCGAACCCTAGCAATAAAAATCTGACGTATCAATAGCATACTGCTTTGAGACTTACGCGCTAATCACTATGCTACACTACTCATATTGATTTTAAGCATTTAAATCATGTTTGTGATATGACCCGCGACTTAATGGACTTGAAATATTTCTCAGAAATATGCTAATGTTGTGTCATAAAAGTGTAATTTTAAGGTATAGTGGGTCTTCGCTCCATGTTTTTGAAAACCGAAAAATGTGTATTTTAATGCACACTTTTAGAATCCCTTTCAAAAAAGTGGAGAGAAGACCAACCCATATTGAAAAATTTTGTTTAAGTATGAGAAAATGATCGTTTTTGTTCTTTTTAGTGTGTGTAAGCTTTTTCAAAGGCAAATATTTTCAGTCTTTGTGAGATTTTTGTAAGTTGTAATGATTTTAATTAAAGTATACTTTAATATTAGATGAAATATCAAGTAAAATTTGGATTTAATTGAGATTAAAATATTGACCTCTTATCTGTCTCACTATAGGCATTCTGTCCACCTTATTCCCCCATCTTCTTTCAGTGCAGAAAGGTCATATTAAATGTACTGTAGCGCTAAAAGAAGTATATTGACCCCCATTTTTTGATTTGAATTTCAATTAAGCTATGTATGTAGAAACTAAAAATATACCTGGCAAAAAAAGTTTAAGACTTATCAGGATCAAACGTCGTTAAACAAACGAAGAAAAAGCAAGCAAAACTTTTCTATAAATTTGTTATAGATAACTTAGAAGTGACCATTTTGTCCTTGTGATTTCACTCCTGAAATTATTTTTAGTTCATTTTACTCAGAGATCAAAAGTAAAACCATAAAAAAACTCTCACTGATAATGTATCCCTGTCATATTTAGCAACCCGCTGAAATGGTTTAAAAGGGGACGAGACAACCTCCAAAAAAAATCTTAAAAACTCAACTGTCCAAACTCGTGGAGGGGGTGAAGTTGGACATTTCTTTTGCATTTCGGTACTCAGGGGAAAGTGCGGGGCTTGAGTGTGTTTGTGTGTGAATAAGGCGAGAGGGTGGGTGGGAAGGATGGTGTGTGGTCTTGTGTGAGGAATGGTGAGTGCCGCAAAAAAATTACACTTATCCATGTGTTGTTGTTTACCACACGGTATCTTCCTCTATCAAATCATATTTAGATTTTCCAAAAACAGATCAAAAGAATTAAAGTGTTTTGGTATATATTTTTTTTCAATTTGATATAACAATGTCTTCCTTTTGTGAATCATAAATAGACTTGCTGGAAAAGGCCGCGGAAATTTTAACTAACAGGTGCATATTTTTTTTCAAAGAAAATTGAAAATAAAGCATTTCCAGATACGAAGCATTGAGAAAATTTTTATACAAGGAAGGTTCTATAAATACGGGTAATGCAAAACGTCCTTAACTCCAAAAATAGTTTCTTTTTTATTAGTTTTCTAATCCATGTAGTTTGCTCCGTTAGACTTTCTGTATCCTCTAAAACCTTTCAACTGCCGTTAGGGTTCGCTGTTATGAACGATAACTCATTGCTGAAACCTGTTTAGAGCAGGTCCGAGGTATTTAACTGTTTATACACAAGTCAGTTTTTTTGCATTTCCCAAGTGTTTCTTTGCTGTCAGTAGAATCCATTGGTTTTAAAATTTAGCACTAATGTTAAACTTATTCTCTATATAATTGCGGACACCGTTTAATTACGTATAAGTAAATTTTTTATTAAAATAAAAAGTGAAATCAACTCTCCTTCGTAGTTCTAACATGATTAATTTGTTATACTCAGTCGTTCCTCTTTGTGCTTAGTAACATAAATAAGATAAATAATTGTTTCATTTACTTGTAAAAATATATATATTTATATAGGTAACGCAAAAATGCACACCAAAAAACGTGACATTACTACTGACAATTGTCAAAGAGAGTCTGTTCCCCATTCATTTGACCCTGTTTTCTCAGGTAGAGTGAAGACATTCTCTTTCTTTGGTCAACACTTTCTTGTACAAAACAATGTCATGTACATATAAATCTATATACGAAATGTTCTTTACCATATGAGCAACTTGAAAAAATAAATGAAAAAAATTGTACGTGTTGTTAATTGTGTTTTTGTGTAGCGAGATAACGAAAAAATGCTCACAGAATATGGCTAGGAAATGACAAACATATGGCGACATGGTAAACGAAAAAGGAATTGCTTCTCAGTTTTCTTCACCTTATACTATTTGTAGAAATGTACTTTAAAGGAGTACATTTAGACATAGTTTCATATTTAGAAAAAATTCAAAGACGTCGGTTCAGTTTACGCATAAAATGGCCCTGTAGATATACCAATTAATTGATTAACACTTGATTCTCTATTTGAAGCTTTAAATTAGAGTAGAGAATTGGTACTTTCATATCCTATTAAAATTTTTCTCCTCAACCTCCAGGTCTTGGAGAACTGGCTCTTTGAAATTGCAATGTTCTTGAATTTTTATGTAAACAGGTATAATTGAGTACTTTCAGTGAAGAAAAATAATTTGAGCGCACTGTCTAATCTAAAAAATAAAACATGTCCATTAATTCTCAGAAAAAAGTTCTATCATTTACTAGTTGCATATTTTAGATCAGAGGTTGCGCTCTACATTAAATATCAAGAAATACCTCTAAAAATTGCTCGTTTTTCTACACTTTTTCAGAATATGAGGAAAATGACGCATTTCGTGACGTCATAATGCATTGACTAGCCAGAATATGACGTCATTTAGTATTGAAACAAAGTCACCGATGATGTAAGTGATCTATTTTACAGAAATGTTAACTTAAACTTTGCAGTTTCAGTTTTCAGAAATTCACAGGGCCAAATAAGGCAAAAGTGAACCTTGTTCTTTATTTTTCCATTTTCTAAGATCTTATAAGGATCATCGAAAATTTGAACTTCACTTGTCGAGATACAACACAGATTTAGAGCTCCAAACTTTTATTGTGTAAACAGTGTCCGTGTCATGTTTTGTTTACAAAGATAAATATACTAATATGTGTTCGTTCAAAGCAGATAATTTCAATAAAGAAGTTTATTCCACAAACAATATTAGACAGGTTTTAGTGATTTGCAGAATTTCATTTTTTTCTTATTAAAATAAGATCTATATGTAAAAAAAAACAATAAACGAGCCTTGTTTAGATTTTGAAGAATTTTAAGGTCTCTATCTTGTTTGTTAATCAATGAATGATGTTCAATTTGTTGCTGATCATTAGATGACGTCTTAGTTAGGAATTTGAAGCATTAAAATTGGTTTCAAAAATTCAGTTGAAACTGTAATAAACTTTAATAAGATATCTTGAATTCATTCAAATTTCATTGGGTATTCTTTTTGACATTATTTGCGCCCCCTTTGTTCCTTGTTTTTTTTTTAAGTTTTATTCTGGATTATTCAAAAATATTTTCTTAGGAGTAAAATATGGGCTTAGAGCGGTTGTTATACCTTGCAAATTCTAAAAAGTGAAAGAAATAGTTTTGTAAGTATATACTGAAAGGAAAAAGAAACTCAGGGTAAACTTTTGAGGTGAATTAAATTGTTTTTTCTTAAAATACTTCTTAGTTTTCCTATCTAATTTTTAAAATCATCTTTCAAAAAGATATAACCAAAGTCTCATAATATTTTGTTTAATTATTCATAAGTTATTGAAGCTCAAATGACAATACCCCCCGAAAGCGAAAATCGAAAACTCTCATTATCTTCAATGTCTATCTCGTGCATCTGTCAGAGTCTTATTTCTCCTTTGCATGGAATTTCATCGGAGTGTTTATCTTTCAAACCCTGAAATACTGATTTTGATGCATAGTAACTAAATTTCCCTTCTAAACAATTTTAGTAATTTTCGGTCATGTGGTAAAGTTTTTATCGAAAATTATGCTACCCTGCGTTTCTTTTTCCTTTCAGTATATTTTTGTGGTATATATCACTAGCCACCCCATTGGGTTTTTTTTAACACAGTAAAGAGAATTTCATTTTTGTGAAGGGGAAGGATATCAGGTCACGTCATAAGGAAAAATAAAACAAAAGTGTTTTATCTATATTTAAATTTTGATAATTCATTTAATTAAATTATAACACATGAAAATCTTCAAAGTGGGTGAGCTTTCTTTCCTATATATGATTTAAAATATTTGTGTTTTATAACTTGTAATATTACTATTTTTTGGTTGAGATTCACGAGGACATAAACATCCCCCCCCGAAGTATTTAGAAAATCTTAAAGAGAAATCAAAATCAAATGTAAATTTAACTATTTTATTAAAACACAAATAAATTAATGAACAAAGTTGTTTTTATTTAGAATGGAACACATACCGAAGTTATCAGAAGTTGCTTATATGGGTCTCAGCCCTAGAGTAAGCCAGCCTGCAGTAGTTTCCATAAGACGAGAAATGGCTGATATTGTTGAGATATTAGCTTCTCCAGTAAACCAACGTTTAGGAAGGCATTTATTTCTCAGTGGTAGTCGTAGAGATGGTTTTGGTGACAAAGCATCGGACCTTGATTATATGTTATGGCCGACTGACCAACATGTTATTTGGGATTTGAATCAGGCAGATAAATACAACACAGATCGATGTACCCTGATTCTGATGGAGTATTCTAAGGAGTATCCGGGATTTGCCTTGTTACAGCTCTTGACTCCAACGAACGACCCATATGTAAGAAAATCTTGTGTCCGAATAAATGATGAATTATATATATCAAGTGCAAAATACAGAGAAACGAAAACAACATATACAAAAGATAACTTTGGAAAATTTTCTACATGTATTCAACATGGACCGTGTGCAAATTTTAAAAAAAGTTTTTCTGAATTTGATCTTGCGTATTGTTTTGCCTGTAAACACTGGCCATCAATTGCTTCTCCTTTTATTCTAAGATGTCAGTCTCAAGCATGGCCTCCGAATCATATTTTAAGAGATATTATCAATTCGGGTTGTCATGTTGTACCAGTAGGATTCAAAGGTTCCCCACAGAAAGATAATGAATGGAGGATTTCATTCTCTGTAGCTGAACAGAAACTTGTCCATTGTATGAATCATACACAGTTCGTGTGCTATGGATTGTTAAAACTGTTTTTAAAAGAAGTCCTGACTTTGAACGATACAAATGGACAGTCCCTTCTTTGTTCATATTTTATGAAAACAGTTTTATTCTGGGTCATTCAAAAAAATATGCTTACAGAGTGGAATCCATCAAGCATGTTGACAGGATTTTGGTTATGTTTCAAGTTTTTAATGTCGTGTGTTTATCGTGGAATTCTTCGACATTTTTTTATTAGTGAAAGCAACTTATTCATATCTAAGGTATTTGGTCATTCGCAGCAGGTGTTGTATGAACGGCTACTCGGTATTTACAATATGGGGGTGGCATGCTTATTGCAATGCCACTCAATAAGAAGATGCTTTATGGCTTCAATTTGTTTTATGCATGATAAAGATATAATGCTACCAGAGGCTGAATCAGAATTTAGAAAAAAGGCTGAAATAGACTATGAGCTTAATTCTGAAATTGATGCGGAAGACAATTTTGAGAGTGTCTGTTATACAGTAGAACACTGTTTCAATGTTTTGCATTCTGCATTCAGATGCATCAAATCCCAAAATATCAGTCCCTAGCAGCATGCTACACTCCGGAAAATCATTTTATCAATCCTCAGGCGTACTCTTTACCATTTGTACGATGCATCAAACACCTTACAAAACAAAGACAGATTGAAAATAATATGTGCTTGTTTGAATTTGTCAGAATTAAGTGCAAGGATGGGATGTATTTCTAATAGGATCTATTTTGTTATATTGCTGTACTCAGTGGGTAAAATGAAGGAAGCAATTACAAATCTAGTAAAGATAAAAACATTTATTGGACAGCCTTATATTATGCATTCTGATACTGTAGATCATCAGAAATTTATTGAATAGGTTGAAGGACTGTCACCATGGGAAAGGAGAAGAAGGGCCGTTGCATTGAACATTTATTTACGTTTGCCTATAATCAAAGAATTAGAATTAGAGCACCGTGTGACAAATGCAAATAATTTTTATATCTTAGTACCTCCGTATGTCCTGACACTCATGTTATTTGTGTTATGTTATCGTGGTAACCCACATAAACAACGAGAGGCTTTGTATGAACTGCACACCTTCCTTCATTATGATGAGGGACGTTATATTCCTAAACATTATAGAGATATATCCTGGCAGATTCTTGGAATCTGTCAACAGGTCTGCGGAGATCACCAAGGGGCTCTCTTTTCATATCAAAAATCTCTTGACGAAATACCCAGCCATAACATACAGGAGGCAACTTATCGTAGAATTCAAGATGCCCAATACCTTATGAGCTAGTTTATATTATCTGTCATTTCAGAACATGTATTATCTTGAAAATAAATACAAAAGTTTTTAACTCGTTAACTTTTTAGTTTTGCCTTTTTTAGTGTTACTAATTTTTTATGCATGTACAGGTGTAAATAAATATTTTTCAATCATTTATGGAAAAACTGAGACAGGTATATAACGCCCAACTTATATTTCAAAGAACACAATACTTCATTTGTAAAGATCCAGATCTTCGGAGGTTTGCAAACATTGTCAAACTTTTTTTTCCTTTTTGGAAGGAGGTGGATGTAATGAAAGAAAGGTGCAATTTTAGGGACCAAATTGTCCTACTTAGAATTATACATTGCTATATGTTTTTAATTCTTAAATAAGCTTTCATATATACTTAAAATATGTTTCAATATGTTATACATTTTTTAAACTATAAACTGTATAAATAAAATTAAATATATGATATATTGATTGAGGCCACTTCGATGTTTTGAATCACTTTAATTAGTATTTTTTAATTTTCAGTTTGTCTAGTACCTGTATATCATACAGTTTCAAAGTACTATGTATTGAGCTCATAAGTATGTATAAAAGTTATTTATCAAAAACCTTACCTCTTAAATTCAAATGACATTACTTAATTAAACCATCCTGAATATTTTTAGCAAAGTAGTCAAAAGACAAGGTCAAGCGGCCAGTAATTTTTTCAAAATATTTTAAGACAAACAGTGCGCATGCTACAAAACCTAACCTCTTAAACACCAAAGATATGTTGTATATTGGCACTATGAACAATTTTGAAAACAATAGCAAAGGTCAAACTTAAAGGTCGAGAGTTCGATTATCATGGTATTTTACCTACAATCTGACTAAAGCCAGACCTCTATTTACGCTATCGCATAGATTCTATGCGATAGCGTAAATAGAGGTCTGGCTTTAGTCAGATTGTTTTACCTAAGCCATGTTGCTAAAAAAAATATATTTGCAAAATACCTCTTCCAGTTTTCGACGAGGTACATGTATAAGATGTGACAAATTGACATACAGACAGACGCCGGTATAACGAAGAAAAGTGACCCCCGGAGAATATCGACCAAGGGGCCTACGTAGAAAAAGGACCCAGGGTCAATATTCTACGACAAGTAGGGTCATTTTTCGACTGTAGAAAATCATTCCAAACCAGTAATTCCACGACTCCACACACGTTGAAAAATGACCCCAAAAGAAATCCGACCCCCTAGTACTACTTTTTTTATACAGTAAAACCTTGTATCTGTGTCTCCCGGTATTTCTTTTTAAACTTTCAAATGTAAGGAGGGGGGATGTACTTTACTCCTTTCCAACATAAAGTTTATTGCATAATATTGTCTTCTTAATAGTAGCATCATAATTAATGTTTCTGGTATAGATTTTTTTTGGATTGCAGAATCCCAATGAAATTTTTACTGAAGAGCCTAAAGCTGAAAGCTCAAGTGAGCTTTTCTGATCACATTTTGTCTGGCGTCCGTCTGTCTGTCTAGCTGTCTGTCTGTGTCGGCCTGTCTGTAAATTTTTCACATTTTCGACTTCTTCTCAAGAACCGCTGGGCCGATTTCAACCAAACTTGATACAAAGTATCCTTAGGTGAAGGGGATTCAAGTTTCTTCAAATGAAGGGCCACGCCCTAATTCAAGGAGAGATAATTGGGATTAATGAAAATTTGGTTGCATATTTTAAAAATCTTCTTCTCAAGAACTACTGAAAGATGAAACTTATGGGGAAAAATCCTTAGGGAGTGTAGATTCAAATTTGTTCAAATCATTACCCCCTGGGGTAGGGCGGGGCCAAAATAGCCGACCTAAGTTTTACATAGAAATATAGAGGAAATTTCTTTTTAAATCTTCTTCTCAAAAATGACAAAGCCATAATTCATCATATTTATATGGAAGCATGCTCAGGTAGTGTAGATTCAAGTTTGTTCAAATCATGACCCCCTGGGGTAGGGCGGGACCAAAATAGCCGACCTAAGTTTTGCAAAGAAATATATTGAAAAATTCTTTAAAAATCTTCTTCCCAAGAATGACAAAGCCATAATTCATCATATTTATATGAAGGCATGTTCAGGTAGTGTAGATTCAAGTTTGTTCAAATCATGACCCCCCGGTGTAGGGCGGGACCAAATTGGCCGACCTAAGTTTTACAAAGAAATAAATAGGAACATTCTTACAAAATCTTCTCAAGAATGACAAAGCCATAATTCATCATATTTATATGGAAGCATGCTCAGGTAGTCTAGATTCAAGTTTGTTCAAATCATGACCCCTGGGGGTAGGGCGGGACCAAAATGGCCGACCAAAGTTTTGCATAGAAATATATTGGAAAATTCTTTAAAAATCTTCTTCCCAAGAATGACAAAGCCATAAATCATCATATTTATATGGAAGCATGCTCAGGTAGTGTAGATTCAAGTTTGTTCAAATCATGACCCCGAGGGGTAGGGCGGGGCCAAAATGGCCGACCAAAGTTTTACATAGAAATATATAGGAAAACTCTTTAAAAATCTTCTTCTCAAGAATGACAAAGCCATAATTCATCATATTTATATGGAAGCATGCTCAAGAAGTAGGGCTAGCCAAAATGGCCGACCAAAGTTTTTAAAGATATATATAGGAAAATTCTTTAAAAATCATTTTCTAAAAAAAAGCAAATCCATGATTGGTCATGGGACTACTTTTGGTTTTAAACTTTACAATAAAAAGCCATTTTTTTACTTTTTCCTACCCTAAGTGCACAGGTGAGCGATTTGGCCCATGGGCCTCTTGTTGTTTAAGATAATATGTGCCTGTTTCAGATGAAGCGGTGTGGCAACGCACTTTGAAAAAATTACGCACTTTGAAAAATTTTTTCAAAGTGCGTTAAAAATGGGACAAAATCAACGCACTTTGAAAAAATTTTTCAAAGTGCGTTAAGAGTTTACTTCAATATTTTTTACCATAGAGACACTTAACGCACTTTGAAAAAAAAAATCATATTTTAGGCGACACCAATAAAATTTTTTTCGTCGGACCCGCGCGCTCGTATTTAAACAAAACTATGAAAATAATATTAATTTAAATTTCCCGCACATTGGAGATTTCTGTACTTTTTCTGTTTTATTTCCGCTCTATTTATCGTATTATTAATTTGCTTACTCTTAAAATCAGAAAAAATATAATTTTCGCTGAAATTCTTTTACGATCCGCCTAAAAATTTCGCCTACGAAAAGTAATAATATTATTATTTAACCGCTAGCCCGCACGTACTTTTTTTCATCAAATGTCCAACGAACAAGAAATTAAATTGGTGTGGCCTTAGTCATCCAAAGATTTTATTTGTTATTTATCTTTCAAAAAACTAAGCCTAACCCTAACCTCAAAAATGAATTGATTTACTCCCGTCGAAAAGAGGAGAAGACGGGTATAAGATCCCTCAGTCCGAATCTTTGTCTTTCCAATACATAGGTGTCGGTAACACACGGGGTAGGGGAGCAATAAACCTAAAAAGGGAACGCTGCATTTTCAATGCTTATACGATGTATATATCTTTCCAAAATAAGTTGGGGGCTTAGCCCCCCATCCCCTCCCCTGGCCCTTCGCCCAGTCTCGATGTCTATGATATGCTCAAAGCATTCATTTAATTATGTATTTACTTAACTGGAATGACCTTGAAAACTTCCAATAATGAATGAGTTAATTAAAACAGATTAAAACTAGAAATTTTTAAGAACAGTAAAACGTATGAGAGAGAAAGAATTTTCATAGTTTTCAACAATCAAATTGGCCCCTTTTTATTATGATAAATGCTAAGTTGCTTGAAGCTGTCCTCTGTTAGTACCCCCTATACACCTTTACATCTACTTATCAAAGACTTGAATTTAAAAAAAAAAGAAGAAACGAATTAATGAACATAAACAATAGTCACTCTTTTTTTCAAGACCCTTTTATTTTCCCTTTTATTTTATCAAAACCTTAAATATTTAAAACGTCAATATATCAGGTCCTACAGTGACTTTATCATAAAAAAGTTATCAAACCAGGATCAATTATTTATGATACCGATTATTTGAAGGAATATTGATCAATCTTTACATTTTTTTTCAAAGTGCGTTAATATGGTCGATATAAACGCACTTTGAAAACAAAATATTTTTTCAAAGTGCGTTAGCTTGGTCCCAAATTTTAACGCACTTTGAAATTTTTTTTCAAAGTGCGTAATTTTTCAAAGTTCGTTGTTACAAAGCGGCTTTAAGAATAAGTTTAACAGAATAAACTTTATTTATTATCTTGGAAATTATCAGACTTTTTCAATAGAACAATAAAAAAAACGGCGCGAAGATAATTTACTCATGACGTTTGGCACGAAATGATTGTCTCGCCCCTTTCGTAGAAGACATAGACTAATTCGATTTTTTTTTTTTGAAACGCAGAAAAAAATTGTTACATGGTCATTGTTGCATCGGGAATCGCAAAGAATAAACAGGTGCAAACAATTTTCATACGTTTATTTATGTCATGAATAGAGGAAGAACACTGAGCCAAAAGTTACTTGATGTTGTGTTGCAAACTGGCACAAAGCAAAGACAGTTGTTGTGATTATTTTTGTTGAAATGTCTATTTTTTAACTTTAATAGGGAAGAACACCTGACTAAAAAAATTCAACTTATTACAAAATGACAGAAAGATATTTTCCTGTGTTTTGCCGACAGGTCCATTTAAAAAAAATTCTGCTTTTATGATGAGTAAAAAGAAGAAAAAATATTTGACAGACTTTGATTTGTTCTCAATTTCGATCTTTTGTCCTCTTTGTAACACAAAAATGGCACAAATTAATTAAAATGCTAAACAAATTGATATTTAATTATGCGTGGAGCATTTGCATCTTTTTTTTTTAATTCCTCTATCCAATTAAAAATGCTTCGTCGAATAATAACGTATTTTTTAAAACCTTTATTGAAATCAAATTGAAATAAAGAGAAGGTATTTATTCAAACAATATTTGAAAATATGGCTTTTTCATTTTGATATTCATATTTCAAATTATTTCCCCAAGAGTATGACTTACAAAAACAAAAGATTATATTTGAATAAGGTATCGGGAGGTCTTTTACCACACGCCCTGCAATTTAAAGTAAATTAATATTCCAAAAATCGTTAAATGTACAAAAGAATATTACCAAAGATAGAACATATTTTTCCTTTGAGCTTATTTGAAATTTGCTTTGGGATTTTATATTGAATCAAATTAGGAGGTATGTGGCAACTCATTTTGAAAATTTTTCAAAGTGCGTTAAAATTGGGTAAAAAATCAACGCACTTTGAAAAAAATTTTCAAAGTGCGTTAAATTTGGGACCAACTCAACGCACTTTGAAAATTTTTTCAAAGTGCGTTAAGAGTTTACATTAATATATTTTATCATGGAAACACTTGACGCACTTTGAAAAAATATGTAAAAACAGAAAAATCTGGATTAAGATTTTAGTAATGGAAATATTTTATTTGTAATTTATCTTTCAAAACACATGCATTGATTTACTCCCGTCGAGAAGAGGAGAAGACCGATAGAAGATCTATCAGTCCAAATCTTTATCATTACAATACATAGGCGTCGGTGATAAATAAAACGGGGGAGGGGAGTAATAGACCCAAAAAAAGGATAAGCCGCATTTTCAATGCTTATATGATGTACATCTTTCAAAAAAAATTGGGGGGGGGGGGCTTAGCCCCCTCCCATCTTGCCCTTCGCCCGGTTTCGATGACTATGCTATACCCAAAACAGGTACATGTACATGTATGTATTACATGTATTTACATAATGGTATGACGTTGAAAACTTTCAATGAATGAGTTAACTGAAAACAGATGAAAACTAAAACAAAAATGTAAGTACAGTAAAATGTAGGAGAGAGAAAGAACTTTCATAGTTTTGAAAAATCAAATTGCCCCTTTTTCTTAAGATAAAGTCAATGCTTCAAGTCGTTCACTTTTTGCCCCCCCCCCCCCTTTTTACGTCTACCTATTACAGACTAGAATTTTCAAACAGAAACAAAGTAATGATATTAAACAATTATCTCTCTATTTTTTCTAAGAAACACATTTTCCTTTTATAACTTTTATCAAAACCTAAGATACTAATAGTATTTAAATATTCATTATCTCCTGTCCTGAAATGACCTCATAATAAAAAGAGTTATCCAATCATGATCAATCATACCGATTAGATCAAACTTTACATTTTTTTCAAAGTGCGTTACTATGGTCGATTTTAACGCACTTTGAAAATTTTTTTTTTTTCAAAGTGCGTTAGCTTTGTCCAAAATTTAACCCACTTTGAAAATTTTTTTCAAAGTGCGTATTTTTTCAAAGTACATTGTAACAGATCTAGAGGTACTTAGAAAATCACAATACAATAATTCTTGGGAAAAAAATCGCTCACAAAAAAGCAAAATAGAATAGAAATACCAACAGTGCATAAATAGAAATACCAAGAGATTTCCGTCAGCGATATAATTTTTCATCGATAAAGACATTGAGAAAACCCATCACCATCGAAAGCAAGTTTCTTTATTTACCCTGTTAGTATAGTGGTTCAGCATTCTGCTCTTATTTTGTATTGTTTTATGGACTTTGAGATTGTATACTGTTCATTATCTCCATATTCATCTTCCAATAAAAGATAAGAACCTATCACGATGTATGGTCAGTTCCATTTTTCGATGTAGGATGTACTCATTGTTATAAGAGAAATTATTAATCCTATTCTTGCATATAAATGTAACCAATATCCTTATATTTCTCTTTTTCATGAAGAAAAAAGCAAGACAGTATCACGTTAATAACCTTTATGATTTTCAAATCATCATGGTGTTATCTGTATCATTCTTATAGTTTGAAAGTATATTAACAGATCAAGCAAGGCCAAGTATACATGGGTGAGATGCAAGATAAGCGATTCCACTACTTCCATGAACTGCTAAATGAGATTGTATCATGTAATTATTAAATCATAAAATAAAACAATCGTTGCTGATTTTTTTAACTCAGTCAATACGATGATTAAGTCACCTTTGAAGTACGTGAAAAATTCACCGAGCCCTTCGTGCAATGATTTGATTTCGTGGATAAAGAAGTGCAGAATTATTATTAATGTAAAAAAAAATTCATTTCATATACATGAATTCTTCTTAACATGAAAATACTAAGTAATAAAATTTCACCCAAAACGAAAAAAATTTGGTTTCACTAGATATATCCAGTTTATAACTTTGACATACTCTTCCCTGGGGACTTTTCTTTTGTCCACATTTTTCAATGAACAGTTTTCAAGATCAAAAGTCCATAAAACAATGCAAAATAGGAGCAGAGCAAACAGGACCTCCAAAACATTAGAGGTGGCATGCAATTCAAACAGAATGAAATATGTTTTTTTTTTTCTGCCAATGTGTTACAGAAAAAGCAACACATAAGTAAAATAAAATCACATTTTCATGCAAGTTCATTCATGGTAATTTGATTTGTTGGTAAAAAAAAATTGTGATATATGCATGAAAATTTACACTGTTTAGGACATAAATTTGCATGTCGTAAATTGCTACGAAAACAAAAAAAATTAGACCCATAATGAAAACTAGAGGTACTGTGAGCGATGAGCTCACTAAATGATACCCCCCGCCTCCCATATGGTTATAACTGGTGAAAAAGTCCATGTTTTCCTGTGACCGGGAAACCCAAAATATGTGTCGGATCAAAAAGTAAAATAGGAGGTGCACAATGGCAATATGTAATAAAGATTCTGTGAAAGTTGCATCAAATTTCATTCAGTGGTATGAGAGGAGTTGAGGATAAGAGATGGGTACCCCAAAGCGTAACAGACAGACAGACGGACAGACGTACAGACGGACGGAATTAACGATTACTATATACACTCCCGCTTTTCAAGCGGGGGGTATTATTAGTTATGTAGACACTTAGAGGGGTAATACGGAAATATGTGGGGTCCTTGAAAAAATCCATATTGGGCGAGGCGTAAGCCGAACCCAATATGCATTTTTTTAAGGACACCACATATTTCCGTATTACCCCTCTAAGTGTCTACATAACGAATTTATCCTGCCGATGGTTCACTAAAAGATTAAATATTGATAGTATCAATAAACCGCTTTCACTGAACGTCCAAGCAAGACGTTCTACATCCATTACATACGTTGTCGTCAGACGCATTGTGACGTCAGTTATGAAGCTCCATGCAGGTCACGTGAAAGCAGTATATTGATGATGTGTGGTTGGTAAATTTTTAATATATGGTGGGTAGGTCACGTGGAGGGGGCACATTAGCAATGTGAGGTGGGTAGACAGCATAACATCGTTTCATGCAGTATTGCTCTCGGCCAATGAAATCTCACGATTTTTATCAGAGGCAGGATAAAATTAGTGATCTCCCCGTATGTATGAGCCAGATAGCCACAGCTGCTAAGTAATACTGTTATGGGAATTAAAAAGAAACAGGCAATTCAGTGAATTATTATTTAGGATGGGATATATACTTTTGAATTTAATGCACATTAATAGTTTGTACAGGTCAGGTATAAAATCGCATTTAAGTTTAATGAATAATAGTTGAACTATCATATAAAACGCAACTAAAATTGTATTTATTTTTGTTGTTTGCATTGTTATTTAATGTTATCTGACATTTCCATTTTTTTTTCAAGTTTAACCTTTTAAATACACAAAACCTTATGTATATTAATAACATTCGACATCCTAGTCTGACCTCTGGGTATTTCTGGGAACAATATTTGTCTAATTCATAATATGTTGACGGTGCGACCGTTAGAGCGAGCGCAAACTCTTCTATTGTTTTAATTAAGATCGGGCTCTTCAAACCGCACGTGACATTTGGTGCGTCTAGCCTCTGACGTCACATGACGTCGTTTGTAAGTTACAAATAGATTCAACTTTCGGTAGCTGCCTG
>NW_026941153.1:0-12827 GCF_032062105.1 Saccostrea cuccullata
ATTTTTTCTATAATATTGAAGGGTACCCGTCTCTTATCCGCAACTCCTCTTATACCACTAAATAAAATTTAGTGGTACTTTCACAGATTCTTTATTACATAATGTCATTTTGCCCCCCCTCTTTTACGTTTTGATCTGACACGTATTTCCTGTCTCCGATTGCAAAACATGGACTTTGCCATTATAACCCATGGGAGGCTGAAAGGTATTAAGTAGTATTCCCCAAAGTACCTATAATTTTGGTATTTACATAAAATTATTGGTACTTAGATAACTTATGAATTGTAGAATGGCTCCTATCTGAGAAAAAATATATCTTTCATTTTTTTTTTAAAATTGGCAATGTTTTAGGTCATGTGGGTATTTTCAACAATATGAATTGCGACACAATAAATGACACATACATGTATGCATATGGTAAAAGAAAAAAAACTAATAAATCGAGATATTTTGAATAGAGACTTGATTCAAAAAGTGCAGAGAAAGTTGTTATCTTTGATATTTCATTTGTTTGGGCACATCTTATGTGATTAAAAAAATCACTTTATTCAATAATTTTTTAAAACTAACAGTACAGCGTATGATAGATACATAACCAGGATAATTTTGGTTTTGTTCATTAAAATTCCAGGAAGTTTTTTGCATTTTTCGCAATTCAATAATTAAATAGCCAATTTAAGATAAAAAAAGTAGAATCCCGGTTTTTTATTTGTACCAAGTACTAATACACTAGTAAATTCCTTTTCGAGCGATAATTTTCAAACACTTTTCAGTTATAAAAGGCGAATGTCTTTAAAGCTTCTGTATTTGACTGTTTTTCTTCAAACTTTCTTTGCTTTAATGTTAAAAGAAACAACAACAACGCTTTTTTAATTGTATCAACCAAATAATGCTTTTGTGACAAGAAGTAAAGAAGGAATTTAAGGAGGTTGATCCTAAGCTTTTGACAGTTTTAAATTTAATTTTTTAAATTTAAATTCAATTTGAATTCTGCAATGCATATTGAACTATATTTAATAATAAAAAAAAAAAAACAGCGATTAAATTCCTGTAATTAGGGTTTAAACCAGGAACTATATTTTGCTACAAAGGTTTTTATTTTAGAAAAAACATCAATTTTTAATTTTGAACTTTATACAATAATTTTAATGTTGATTTATATTTTTCCATGCTGGTTGCACACAAAGCTGTTTTTTTTTTTTTTTTTTTTTTTTTTTCAGAGAAATGTCTTTTATATTATTTGTTTTGAATTCTTTCAACGACTTGTGACAAATCTAATAAAATATATTTTGAAAGTCAGGAAAAAAATTTAGTTAATTTTAACATAAAAATTTACAATTTTTTTGTAATATCTAAAAATTTACTTAATTCCCCCTTTTTGATGTTTTTTTTGAATATCTAAGAGAATTGCCTATCTGCTTAGTTTCAACAAAAGTTTAAGTTTTAAAATAATTTATTGCTATGTAAAATTTCAATGGAAAAAAAAAAAAAAAAAAAAAAAAATCACTTTTTATGGGTCAAAAAGGTCAAATAATTGATTATGCGAAGCACTTTGAAACTTTTTCGCAATCACAATTTAAAGTGTTTTTTTTTTAAATAAACTATAGACTATTTTTTTTTCATGCTTTATTTGGATAAAAATATTGGAAAAAAACCATCGAAGACGTAATTTTTTGATAAAGACAAAAATTTCAATGCAAAAAGGTATATTAAATGTACTGTAGCGCAAAAAGAAGCATACTGACCCCCATTTTGTCAATATGTTTTTTAATTAAGCTATGTGTGAAAAACTAAAAATATACTTGACCAAAAAGTTTAGGACTTTTAATATGGGAGCCAACCTTTTTTAAAAAAAAAAAAAAAAAAAACAAAGAAACAAACAAACTTGGATTATGTGTGGTAAGAGACTAAGTTTGTTCCCTTTTTTGAGCTGAAAAGGTTCATAAAAAGGTTATATAAAATTTGTTTTTAACTTTGAGGATTTCAAAAGGAAATGTATATGCTGAATAAAATGCAAACAATTATAGCATGGCTTGCGGGACAAAATTTGACTCTTCAACTTGACAAATTTATAAGGGAATAAAACACATTTGTGTAAGAGTTATCTCTCTTATCAGAGTATCAATGTACTTTAATTAATACAAAGTTTACACAAAGGCCAAACTGGACATTTTACCGAATTTTCACTATTCCTATGAAATTTGTAATTTTAGATATTTTTCCATTTAAGCATCTACAGTAAAATCGAGCGTTTCTGTAAGATTTTGACATAATTTGGGTAAATGGACAGATCGCATACTTCATTAATGATATATCACATATCATTATTTTTTTAAAAAATGAGTTTCCCAAATCCTTTTCCTTTCTAAAGCTTGAAAGCTTGAAAGGGGGGGTTTTAAATAAACAGGACTTTCGCATGTGGGTTTTATAAATCTTATGATGTAATTTGATTAATTTGACTTTTCGCACTGGCCACTTTTTGTCATAGTTTAAAAAGGGGCTGAATGCTACAGTCACTGGTTTCTGCAAGCTAAACCCCTGCATATCGTGTTTAGTGACGGGATTGTTCTGCATGTGTTTTGACACCTATAAGAGGATGTTGGGGAAATCTGAGTAGATAAAATTTTTATACAGAGACAGGTAACTGTGTAATTTATTACCGGGATTTCAACAAGTTGTTAAAAAAATATCTTATTTTATGGTCGTTTTGATAATTTGTTAGCAAATTAACTTTTTTGTTTTTATTTTCCTACCAACTATAAAGCATTAGTTTTATGCTTAATTCATTTCTAAGCCGTGACGGGAAAAAAACCGGGCATCATAAAATATTTATTGGGAATATATGATTGAGCATAAGAATAATGATAATAGAATAATAGATAATTATTAACCAGCCGATTAAATTAAGTCTAATTCATTTAAATAAATATTTATGTTCCCAAACGAAATTGAGGAACATATTGTTTTTACTCTGTTTCGATGTCACCCCGAACGAAGTCAGGCGACATATTGCGATTGTACGCATGTTTTTGTTATACTGGCTGTTTCTCGGAGATGACTGGGACAATCTTCTTGAAACTTTTCTCAAAGGAGGATCGTTGCTTGTAGTTTTGTTGTTTGGTCATTCAGTTTCAAAATGGCTACCATTGCCATGGAAACCTGCAAAAAGTGACAAATTTTGTCCGCGAGTGATCTCTCTGGTCCCTTTGACATTCGTCATGAAACTTCTTAAATGATTATTATCTGTAATTGTGCGTGTTGCATTTAAAAATTGGAAATTGAATGTTTCCCTGGAAACAGGGGAAAAGTAAAATTCTTCTACTTTGATTTTTTAATCAAAGTATGAAAGTAATGAAAGGCTGAAACGCGTTGAAGGTTTTCAAAGCTTAGCTAATAGGTATTGTTTTAGTGATGATAAAAATGAAAGTCTTGTCCAGTTCGGGGCACATAAGCTTTCTTCAATAGCAGCTTTCTAGTTATTTTTCTTCCTCTTCCTGGGTATTTTTTTTTATCCGCGAGTGATCTTGTAAACTGTTCACCCGAAGTAGGTAAAACCTTTTTAGGTTTAGTAGACATGTTATGTAGATTTGCGGAAACAAGGTTTTTGCCCATTGCTTGAAAGAGCGCGCACGTGCAACACGTAAAATGACCAATATAATAGATATGGCCGTAACTTTTCTATTTTTTCATTATATGCTTTGAAACTATAATTAAATATTTAATAGTATTATACACATGATGACATGATCAAAATAGAAAGTCTCACGCGCATGCACGTGCCTTGCTCTGATTGGCTGAAACTAAATCTCAATATCTTTCTTGTTTTTTTGACAAAACCCTTTCGAAATTTTGAACATTGTCATACACCATGTAAAATTTCAGCATGAAATAAAAAACTGTATGAAAGCATGCCATGCACGTGTACTGCAATCTGATGGCCAAAAATTAAATCCAATAACTTTCTTAGTTTTCAACAAAAAGGGATGAAATTTGAATATAATAGGTATAATGGTTAATTTTGCTCTTCAAAAATTTAAAGCAAGGACATCTGCACATGCCAAAATGATTATCTTAAAACATGGTAACATTTATATTTGTATCATTTTTTTCTTGATTTTAAGCATATGAAAATATGTTAATGTGTAGCCAACCCATGATCATCTTGTATATGTATGAACTTGCCCCCCTGAAAACTTAATACATTTTTAATTGATATATTATAACTTTTTTTTTTTCTTTAAAAGAAATCCTTGATCTAACCAAATAAAAAATTCTTACAGGAATAAGGCACAAAAAGGGATTTGGCAGCTTTGGGGAACATTGTAAGGGTCACCGTTACAATTAACACCAGTTTATTATGTAGATTACATAATTTGACTGGACTTCAGGCATGGAAATATAAGTCCTCTTCTAAGGTTACAAATGGTATGAATTAATTTTGATTCCTTTAAACTTTGTGTAACATACTGGGGTAATATCTTAAAGTGATATTTTAATTCATTGAAATTTTGATGAATGGTCCTTTAAACTGATTTTTTATGATATAGTTTTTTTTAATTTTGTGTATTCTTGCCTCCAAAAACTTTGCTGCAATATATTTTTATTTTGAAGATGAGCTGTGATTTTCTGTTGACAATGTTTTTTATTTTTTTATTGTAATTGTCTCGGTTAATATTCTTGCAAATGATAAATAATTATTTTGTTTAATAACTTTCGATAATCCACAGGTCTTCTCTTAAAAATCAAGCATTTTCCTGTTATCAACTTTAACCCTGATCTATAGTGGAAATTTTAAAAAAACTGTTAATTGCATAAATATCATATACAATAGGATTGATGGTCAATAAATTGGGAATTTGAACAACCAACTGGAAATATATTTATTTGAACCAGACATTTTTAAAATGTTTTCCAATTTTTATAATTTTAAATTGAATTACATCAATTAGGTATACAACATCAAACAGTTCATTTCCGTCCTTTTATAATATATATTATTAATATATTCAAACCCTAGACATTTCCCTCCATATCCTTTACAGGAAAGTGTTTTCAAATTTTATAAATTTTGGGGTAATTCAAAATTTTTTTTTAAATTGCAACATCAAACTCTTCATTTCTGTTTTGTTGACTTGCTTTTTTTTTTATTCTCTTTTTTTGGTCTGAGAATTTGTGAGACGGAAAACAAAAAAAAAACATGCAATTAAGAAAACATTAGAG
Organism: Saccostrea cuccullata; assembly: GCF_032062105.1. Taxonomy (NCBI): domain Eukaryota; kingdom Metazoa; phylum Mollusca; class Bivalvia; order Ostreida; family Ostreidae; genus Saccostrea; species Saccostrea cuccullata. The sequence continues at coordinate 5,221 of NW_026941153.1, forward strand.
CTGCATCATTACAAATTTTGAGGACCTTAACAGTCTGATATCATTCATAAAAAATAAAGATAATAAAAAAATTCAAAAACAGATTTTTTTTTAGAAAACATCAGTGAGACAAATTTTCCCAAATACTGACGTTTTTTTCCTTAAAAATTTTCCCCATTTGGCAAGGGGTTAGGACACACTTAAGTGTATCCATTCTGTGTATTAATGGTCTGACAGATATGTTATCATGGATGCAATGTTTAAAGTTTCCCACTGTAGTTATTGAAAACAGAGCAAATACAATTTCAGGTATTTTTGGTAGGAAGGTTTTTTTTGCAATTGCAACAAAGACGCATTTTAAGTAATTCCTCTTCACTATCATTGATGTAAAAAAATTATTTGCAATGGCAAGGTTTAGTTTTCTATCTGCCAATATTCTTTTCGGAGAGCAAAGCTATGCAGCTGAATGGAAGTCTGAAGGCAAACATCTGCCGGCTTTCTCCACAACAATGACAAATTGTTTCTTGCAAGATTTTATTCTTACCAGCAGTCATGAGAAAAGTCCTTAAAAAGAAGTTTTCTTTTAGTTTTGTAGTACTGAAAATTGTTTTTTTTTAAAATTCACATAATACTTACGTAGTTTTTGGGGGTTTGCTTCTTCTGTAATTATGCTATGGCTCTGGATTTCCCCGTCTTTATAATATTTACTCTTTTCATTTTCCCCCAAAATGCCATATGACACCCTTCTTGATTGATAATACCATGTAATTGTTATTTATTACAAAAGAAATATGCAGAAATATGATGATGTGAAAACTCGCGACATCTTTCACATAAAATAGTGACTTCTTTTTTATAACTCATTTTGTTCAAAGTAGGATAAACTTTATGAATAAACAAACTACAGAAACAACTCTAACAAGCCGTGGAGTTGTGATTTAAATATAGACATCAAAGAAATCATTCTAAAGTTTTTTTTTCCCCCAAACAATAAGTGATAGAAATTTCAATGTGGCTTTATTAACCCTAAAGGGGTATTTTTAAAATGCACTAAATGTAACTACAACTTTCATTTTAGGCTGATTTCTAACCAAAACAGATCCACAGATGTAACGTTAAAAGTCTTCCCATTGAAAGTATTGAAGGCAGAGCAAACATAATTTCCAGAATTGTTGGGAGGTTGATCAGCTTAGTGAAAATCTATTACTGATATTATATTTTGTATCTTCACTATGGTTGGGAGTGAAAAGCCCGGTAAATACTGCAGGGGGATTCTGTCAGAAAAACATTCCAGTTTTAAATCGTCACCGGTATAGTCATTTTTTAATGGGAAAAGTGTAACTTTTGGTATGGCCATCTTTAAAATGATTCTTTTGAAAAATAATAAATTTTTCATTAGCATGGCGTCCCTTTCATAATTCACAACTAGAAGGTTTTTTTTTTCCGGTTAAAATTAAAAAAGTTGAAAAATGAAGAACAAATAGTAAAATTTTAAACTGCTATAGCAATGAACAATATGATGGATAATGTTTGAAGGAAAAGTAGACTTACAAAGCACCGAGATTCTTTTTGATTATCTTCCTGGTCCTGGTTCCTGTGTAAGATTATTTTGTGAGGAACAAAGGAATTTTATTCCGTTGTCGTTTCTGGAAACTTTGTATTCAGTGCTTACGTTCAGAAAAGTGGTACAGTTCTTTGTCTTATTGTTCAGTAAATGTGAAGTGAATACGAGTTGTGGGAAAATTTGTTTTTTCCGGGACTTTCCAGATCTTGATGTTTCCCGCTGGATTTCCAACATCAGCAGCACAAATAAGATGTATGGACTGATTCTCCTCCAAATCGTCCTGATGTTCCAAAACAAAACCTACCGGTGTCTTAGCTTCAGCTGTTTAAATTAAATTTGTATGAGCTTAAATAAGCTGTAACAACTCTATCCATAGGTTGGAAAAAAATCTTTACTTTTGTTTCCATGCATTTATTCAATTATGTATTTTAATTGCCCAAATGCAAAAGAAAAGATTTAACAACATTATTGACAAATTTTTCAAAAGTAAAAAAAGTGAAGCTTTTTTTTTTTCTAGAATAACAAAATATTTATCCAACATTGATACTTTCCTTCGTCACTACAGACAACATCCGGATTATAGTGTGACCTGAAGGATACACTAGTATTTGATGTGATAAGTCTTATTATTTGCAAGAACAGTAGCCATGTCAGGATGAATATAGGGTTTTGGTCTGCCAGGGGGAAAAAAACACAGCAACATTTTCGAATCTATTTCCTTCTAGTTTTTGCCATTTAATTTCTTTTGATATACGTTCTCCGTGTTCCACGGAATAATTCAGCTTAGAACAAGGCTGGTGTTACTTCTGAATTTTATCTTAATTTCGGGTGAAGTCGATATGGTAAGTAAGGTAACACCTTTACAAAAAAAAAAATGTGTGTTTAAATGCGTAATTACATCAAACATAATTCATATTTTTGAGAAGCAAAAGGATTTGGGCAAAAAATATTTATTTTCAGTAAATTAAATATGTATTTGGATCAATGGAGAATTGAAATGACAAGCCTTATTTCAAACACATACGTGGATTTTTTTTCTCTTTTCAAAACTAGAAATTTGAAAGATTCATCGCCCACAAGAACTAAAATATCACTGAGTAAGAACAAAACCAAATTAATAAATATATGGAGTATGCAAGTTGGATAAAAAGAAATATCGTCTCATTTAAAATTTATGTCGGAAATTCTTTAGTCGACCTATTATAGGTAAAGCTTTAAGTACAATTATACCAATATGATAGATTCTAAGATCCATCGATTTCACTTACAATTATGGAAGTAAAAAATGTGTTTACCCGCTTTATAATTCAGTTTAAAATAAAACGCTTACGGCTTCCTTAAAAACAATACTATAGTTTACTGTTTAATGCTGCATATCATAGGAGTTTACAGAGAAGTCGCGTTAAGCTGGAGATTGTTGTTACATTGGAACTGTTTAATCTAAAATAACCATAACCGATACACAATTTTAAAAAAAAAACAACATTATTATGACTTGAATGACTTTATATACAATATGTTGCTGTTAAAACAAAATAAGGATATTATTGATTTGTAGAATTTTAAAGCTGAAAAAATTAAATAAAATTATTTCTTTAAAAAAGGGCTCAGTAGCACATGATATTCCATAATTTAATAATTTGTTATCTCTAGTAGGAAACCCGAAGAGCTTATGCGATAGTAAAGCATCCGGCGTCCGTCCTTTCTGTCTGTAAACAATTTTTCAAAATGCTACTCCTCCTACAGTTTTGGTCTGATTTCAATATAACTTAGCACACAAGAAGACTATACTAAGATACATAATTCTTTTTATCGGTTTTTGATTTCGATAAAAGGTGTTGCCGTGGTTACTAAAAATAGAAATTTCTGTCAAATTCTTTCAAAATGCTACTCCTCCTACAGTTTTGGTCTGATTTCAATATTGCTTGGCACACAAGTAGACTACACTAAGGTACATAATTCTATGTATCGGTTTTTGATTTCAAAAAACATGTTGCCATGGTTAGTAAAAATAAAAATTTCTGTAATATTCTTTAAAAATGCTACTCTTCCTACAGTTTTGGTTGATTTCAATATACTAGTAACTTGGCACAAAAGTAATTTACTACGATACATAATTCTGTTTATCGGTTTTTGATTTCGGCAATGAAAGGTGTTGTCGTGGTTACTAAAAATAGAAATTTCTGTCAAATTCTTTCAAAATGCTACTCCTTACAGTTTTGGTCTGTTTTTTAATAAAGTTGGCCACAAGTAACTACACTAAGGTACATAATTCTATGTGTCGGTTTTTGATTTCAAAAAACATGTTGCCGGGGTTTTAAAAAAAATGAAATTTCTGTAACTTATTTAAAAATGCTACTCTTTACAGTTTTGGTCTGATTTCAATATATAGTAATTTGGCACAAAAGTAGATTTCACTACGATACATAATTTTTTATGGTTTCTGATTTCGATGAACGGTTTCCTGTTCTAAAATGTTTTGTGAAATTTTTAAAAAATCTATACTCCTACTGTTTTGGTCTGATTTCAAAATAACTAACCCTTTAAGTAGACTACACTAAGATACACAATTCTGTATATCGGTTTTTGACTTCGATGAACATTATTGCCTTGGTTACTAAATATAGAAATTTCTGTGAAATTCTCTAAAATGCTATTCAAAATACATTTTTTGTCTGATTATAATATAATGTGGCATGCAAGTAACTAAACTAAAAACATGAGTTTTAATCAAGGTCATTTTTCTATTATTGTGTTGTAAATTCCAATTCCCAACTGCTTAAGTATTTTTTTCTTTTCCTTTGCTATAAGTACAAACCGTAGAGCTTCGTCTCACAGAGTTCTGGTTTTATTTCTAATTAATTTTTATTACAAATATTATTATAATATTACGTTACTATAATATTACATGATTTTAAAAGTTCGCTAAGAAGCTCTGCGCGAAAGATGTTTTTATGAAGCTGATTATGAAGTCTTGTTTTTAATATTTTTTTTTTCAAACTGTGAATAAGTCATTTTTCTCTTTGTTTGCTCTTGATAAATTTTTTTTGCATTTGAGAGCTATTTGTCAAAAAGTAAAATGAATAGAAAAACGAAGTCATACTGAATAAATTAATAAATGACACATTTAAAACAGTGCACTTATGATCCTCTCTTGACACCATATTTAAATTTTCATGGGATTAAAGGGTTCACTCTTTAAAAAATGAAGAAATTAGTTTTTTAAAAATTTTCCCCCCATTAGTTATACAGCTTTCATCTTACTATTCTATTTTTATGTTGATTCCTGTTTTCATTAAATTAAAACTAAAAATTGTTTACACTTTTTGCAAATCTTTCAAACATGTATATAAAAATGCGTTTGTTAATATCTGATCAAATCCTCATTTTTAGGTAGTAAGTTAAAAATTGTTTGAAGTAAAAAAAAAAGTCTATTTATTTTTTTTAACATTTGAAAGAAAGTTAAGTCATGATTTTTTAGAAAAGAGTATTAAAAAAAAAATGTAAAGAAGCAGTGCAGCATTAGTTTAAAATTAAATAAAGTGGTTCATGTTTTAAAAGTTAACAAAAATTTAATAAATTTTCCTTTATAGGTAAAGCATAAAAATTTCAAGCTTTATCATCTTTTTAATGTAAAAATCACAGAGTCACTCCTTTTTCAAGAATTTTATGTATATTCTATAAAAGAAAGAAAATGTTTTTTATTGAAACTTTGAGGTTCCCTGGTTCGAGATAAAACTGCACATGAAAAAAAAAAGTATGTTCCGTTGGTTGCAGAAATATCTTGCCTATTGACAATGCTTGTTTTTTGACCAGACAAACAGAATCATAATTATAACAAGGTGTTGAATGGAAAAAAATCCATTCATACAATCACTGAAATAAGACTTGTACAATAAAGGGGATCGAGAGGACTGCATTTGCGCGTCTCTATAAATTGTCATTTGCTTAAGGAAGGATATGGAGAAAGCGAACAGTATTCAATATCAAAGTCCATAAAACAATACAAACTAGTACTAATTGTAACGGGGACCTTAAGATTTCCACAAACCCCCCCCAACCCCCTTTTATAGTCATATTCCCTGTAAGCGTAATTAAATAAACAAACTTATGCATCTGAGACTTTATCAACGTTTACCCAAAAGTGTACTATGTTTTCAAATTTTATCATTGCACACTTGCCATGTGAATGCATGTGCGTAATGACCATATCATATTGTTACAAATCTATATATTTTAATATGCTAAATATTAAAGTTTTAATCCAAAAGTTTAAAAAAAAACCCTATTCAAGTGTATTTTTAATTTTACCCATTTCACTATGCACCAAGTGCTGATGACATGGTGACCATACCTTCTTGTATAAGTCCATTCATCTATTATGTTCTAAATCTCCCCCCTTTTGGGTTTAAAAAAACCAAGGGAGTTATAGCTATTTAAAGTTTCAGCCAATAGATTGCAGTGCACTGCATACACGTGTTTTCATGATAATTGCTATATATATTTTAAGATATGTAATACATGACTATGTTAAAATTTTAAAAGGTTTTTAAAAAACAAAAAAGTATTGAGACTTTAGTTTCGCCAATAGACAAAGTGCACGTGCATGCGCGTGAGATCTTGCTATTTTGATATTATTTGTCTATGCTACTAATATATCATTCAATTGGTTTCAACGCATTTATAAAAAAATTGAAAAAGTAAGTCTATATCAATTATATTGATCATTTCTTGTGTTGCACGTGCGCGCTCTTGCAAGCACGTGCGTGCAAAATGACCTTGACTAGGCAAATCTACATAACATGTCTACTAACCCTAAAAAGGATTTACCTACATCGGATGAACAGTTTAAAAATTCCCCGGGCAAAAAATTCCCAGGGAAAAAGAAAAAAATAACTAGAAAAAAAACTCGTTGCGAGCAACGAGAGGTCTTCCGTCCAATTCTGGAAAAAAAACCCCCAAAATCGGCTGAAAAGTGATATAACTTTTTATGGAAACAAAAAAACCGGGGCCCAGCCAAAAAAACCCAAAACGCTGACTATTCGCTATTGAATCACAGCTTTAAATTCATTTATATCTTCTCAACTACATTTTTTAGAAAAATGAAAACGGCCTAATAATTTTGCGTCAAACGAAACGAAAAATTTCAGCCTTTTCTTGGAATGTTCCATTAACTAGGTGTGATAGTTTCAATGGAAATAAAAAAAAATGTTGTATAGCTTAAATTTCATTGTTAAAGTTATTTAACGCATTTACACATTCCATATGTATATGATAACTAGCCCAAATCAGTGAAACTGCTATAATTTTCAACTGATTTTTATTTTGCTGTTTATCCCTATAATGAAATTCCCCATTACTTAAACTTTCATGTACAGCTTGAATTGCTTCGCCGAAAAGCGTGTCGCCCTACGACGGTCAAGGAATCAACACCATTTATGTTTTATAAATTGAATGAGATCTTGAGACAAGAATGATGATATAAACTCCATTAAATTATCTTTTTAGATATGGTTTTTTTTTCTGTTTTTCTATTTGTTTAATTCAATTCATTTGGAAAACGGGGGTTCTTTAATTTACTATATATGTTTCTTTAAAACTATTTTTATAACTTGGTTTAAAAACTGTTTTTCCGAAAAAGTAAAAGATATAGGTATCGTATTTCATATGCACATTTAGTCTTTTCTTTTTCTTTTTTGAAACCGCCAAAACCAATTATAAAAACGTTTGAGACCACCATGGATTAAACATATTTAACACTTTCAACGTAACAACGACGTGACAATCCTAGTATTCCTTTACACTTCTTTTATCCTTATTTTTCTTTCGTTCAAGCAAACCTCTGCTGCCTCCGTAAACCCCTATTGCGAAATTGGAGTTGACAGAGACAGGGCCCTTTTGGACCCACTTCAGATTTTTGAATGTTAATTTCTAGAGTTTTGGGTTTATCAATATTTAAACAAATTATATAGTAAGCATTATAAGAAGGGTTTTATTAACATTCTAAAAATCAATGAAAAATATTGAAAAACAAAAAAGTTTGAAAAAACGTCTTTTTAATTTC
>NW_026941154.1:0-12937 GCF_032062105.1 Saccostrea cuccullata
ACTCCTTTTTACTCTCCTAAATTTGGTATAACAAGCCCGTATGATTATTTCATTTAAAAACCATGGATGATCGTTTTATAAATAGTTCTTTTGTCCCGACTCGATGGGCGGAGTTATAGAAAAGTGTGGGTTATGTACAGAAAACCCACACTTTTAACAAAAGAAATCACACCTAACTATGGTACAACTTTTGATAACCAACGAAGGAAACACGGTACATACTTGATGTAAAAACAAGTGTACACTTCTGTACATAAATAACCTTTTCGATTGCGGATCTAGCCGATCAAATATCTAATTTTCCTTAAATTGATATTTATACATATAACCCCCATCAAACAATGGCAAAGTTTGTATCAGTTTTACAAAATTTAAGTTCAACCAAGTTCAGAAAAAATTTAAATTACTAGTATGTAATTTTGACAATTGTAATTTACGAGACAAAAAAAAATCATATCAAATTAACATGTAACATTGAAACAAAACTCGTTATTTTTTCAATTACATAAATCAAACTTTTTAAACGGGCCTAGATATGCTTAATTTTTATGTCGCTTGCGTGGCCCAGTGGTTAAAGCGCCTGCCCTAGAGTCATGAAGTAAGGAGTTGAATCCCACTGTGGGACGTTGAGACCTATAAAGTATTTATATTCAATAGAGGTCCCGTGTCGCAGAAGGTGTTGACAGGCAGAGGATCTCTCACTGCTCAATGACCCTGCGTGCCGAGTATAGGGTAAAATTTGTAGCAAAATTTGAAAAGTATTGTATACAAATCACTTACCCTATATTCGATGGACGTGGTCAGAAGGACACGAAGGAGCGTAAAATCATATAAATCCCAAATACATTTTTGAAACCACATTTACACTTAATGTCTAAATCGTGCGAACCAGTCCGATCGATTCCTAAGCCGAGTTACCTATGAATGATTTTTGAAAACTATGGTACAAGTCATTTACCCAATATCACGCTCCCTTTGTCATTATGACCACGCCTATCTACACATAACCAACAGTATGATATGGGGTAATTATAACTACTACATGTTTTATAACCCAAGTACATATATGTGTCCTAATTGTCAAGGTGGGGGAGCCTTGGAATCTACAAATTAATTTTTTTATACAGTGTAGTAATATTTTTCATATTCATTAATGTAACATGAGGTTACGTATTGCATACATTAATATTTAATACTCCATTCATTCATTTGCATGTATGATTAAGATACAGATGTATGGTTAAGATACAGATAAAAAAAGGGAAGAATTGACTGTTTTGTAACATTTAAGGTTGTACATTTAGCAATTTAGCCACATATGATCCACATATGCATTGCCATTTAAATAAATATCATATGTGGCTCATATGTGGCTAAGTTGCCTGTGTAGGGGAAACAGAACTAAGCATTAGCAATACCGATGGAGAGCCACGCCAATCTCCGTTTTAAATTTTCCAATTCACATTTTTTTGTATAATTGAAACTTTCACATTTATGATAAAATCACATAATATTTCACTTTTAATTGTCATTAGGGATTCTATTTCTTTTTGAAATATTTCTAAAAGAAAATCTACAAAGTAAAACGAGAGTGTTGTTAAGTTCAATATTCTTTTTAATTCATGTTAATATATATTAAAAATACCAAAAATAAAGAAAAAAAGTTCTGCAATTCCAATCTTAGATAAATATGTATGTACGAGGGATGTTCAATAAATAATGTCATTAATTCGATTACATACAACATAGAAGTAATATGACATTAAGCTTGACTTTATCTCATTATTGAATCTTTAATGAATTGATAACAGTTTATGTGACTACTTTTCATCGCATTATTTCATTGTGGGAAGCTGGAAAACAAGGGCTATTCGAGACACTGCATTAAAAGTGAGTGGTCAAGAATCAGTAAACTAAAGTAAAATTAAACGCTTCATTAAAGCAGTTGTAAAACCTGTTAATATCTTAAAAATATATTAACTGAAATATGTGAAAATTACAGCAACCAATGTCTGTTTTATAGACACGTGAACAAGTAGATTTCAATAGACAAAAATTATATAACGGGCATCAAAAATTGGTACCGTCCTTGGCAGCAATGACTTACAACAACCAATGTATATTTGAGAAAATTCAACAAATTCTCACTGATTTTGTTTTTTTGACTTAAACACACATAGAAAAATTGATAAAAATCATTTTGGGGGTAGTTCACACTGTTTTAAAGAAACATTTGATAGTAAAAAATTTAATAAATACTCAAAGCTCACCCTATATTTTGAAAAATAAGTGAAAACGACAGCGTGTAGGAATATCATAACAATTATTATAAAAAAATCAAAAAATTGTACTTATTCACGTTTGTCTGAAATTCAAACAGATAATGATATTTGAATTCATCTCTTTTAAACCCTCAAAACAAATTTATAATAAGATGCACTTGACAAAACTGCTAAGAACTTAGAAGAGCAAAGAATTGCTAGAGCGCAAAAACAGTTTTATATGCTATTTTCGTAAATATTAGCGGTCTTATTGTTCAAATTCATATTCGTGGAAGAAGTTCAATTTCTTGAGGAGTCTAGAAAACAGTTTTTGCAAAAGAATTGAAAGGTTTAAAAGAGGAATGAGACAGAATGAGGAATTCACTACATTAAATTTCTTCATGACAGCGTCCATATCCACAGGCCATGAAGAGTAAAGGAGTTTTGGGGATAAACAGAAAGTTAATGTTTTGTCACACCAACAAACTTTGCCAGATCTTTCAAACTTTGACTTGTTTCCTTTCCCAAACTTGGGAAAACATCTATCAGAAAGTAAAAAACAAGTACAGAAAAATTTTAGGATCTGCAATATTCCAGTATACGGAGGGTCATACTCAAAAATGTGTTCTAAGAACAATAAGAAATTGAATGAAAATGTTACGGAAATGTGTTTTAATTAAAAGAGAATATTTTAGTTAAATAATTAGGACTAAATCATAGGAAAACTTTTTTTGTTTCTTTCCTAGCCCCAATGACATTATTTATTGAACGCCCCTCGTATATATTATTGCAATAATTCGATGTGCATATCTACAGTGAAACTACCTCAACTGGGAATCTTCAATTATTAAAAAAATGTCATTATATATAAATTCCCACTTAAAATCAAACTTCACTGAAGAAACATTAACTTTTACATAATTAATCATAAGACTTAATGTTCCTCTAGTATCTGTTTTCGTGCACTATTACTTGGCATCGCGGTGAAACCTGTTCATGTTTCTCCTTAAAACATGACTCAAGTTGTAATTTTTAATTTCTATGACAAAAATTTGTATCATCTGTGCTTAATCCTCTTAACTACCTTCAAAATCATTTTTATTAAGTAAACGAAAGATGCAAAATAACAGACCTAACCAAATTATATTTACTTACCATAAAAATCTTATAAATTAAAACATCAAATGAATCGCATAATATAAGATGCGTCAACTTAAGAAAAAGGTTAATCATTACTCATTTTTCCGGCTAAGGTCACTAAGACCCAGCACAGCATTTACGATTTAAACTTCCTGTCAGATTTGTTTTCATATTTAGTATTAAACATTGCACAAGTAAGACAAAACTTCACGCCCCGAGGTCGTAATAGACAGAATTCAGTCGATAACATCATTCATATTTTATTTTACATTTCACGGGAGTGTGGAGACTGTTTAATCTTAATCGATGAAACTTTGAATGTAAGTACATTTTTAACTTTTTAAATATAAATATATTTTCATTGATCCCCCTCAGTTAGCACGCGTTCTGACTCCTACAGAACAAAGCAATTAACTACAATTTGGCACCAAAATGTTTATAAGTTTTTAAGCAATGAGCCAGGTGCATAAATTGTCAAAAAATGCTCCTCTTGAAATTTCTAAAAAAAGTTTTGGAGTTTAAGAAACCACAATTTATTGATATCATCTCTTGAAGATATTTAGTCAGAATATAGTTTCTCTTTCTCAGCTGATTTCATCCACATCCGTCTTTATGAAGAATAATATAAGGTCCTCCTGAAAATTTTTATTGAAATCGACAATGCGTATTTGTTTGTTAGGACTTTTATGAAGTTTATGAGATCCCTCGAGTCCCTCCAGTGACAATCTCCATGACGTCACCTTTGATTTGATGTCATTGGATAATCTTGTGAGCGATCTTTAAATAAAAACTAATTATAACAGAGACCGAATGTGTATAATCTTTGTAATTTTATTGCTAAAAGTCCATAATATAATACATTTTGATATAGGAATAAGAAGTAATTATAGTATTACCATCATCTTTCGTCGAGCCCTTATGTTCGTAGATTTTTCTGTTTACTTTAGATAGTTCTACAATTGGAAATTAATGGGCTCAAGCTTGAAAAACTTGGTTTCAGAACAAAAATATGAATCCCCGGAATGGATAGACATAAGAAAAAAAAATATGTCAACATGCTTGTTTTTTCTGCTATTGCGTCCCAACAACATACATAATAAAACGACAAACTTTGAAATTTGAGAAAAGGCTATTCATTAAACGCCAATTATTGAAATTTAAGAAAAAGTTCCTTTCTACAATAACTGTCAATAAATAGGAATTATACTATGTACAGTCAAGATAGAATACTCAGAGAAAAAAAACATATAAAACATTTTTGTTAAAAAGCCATTGATTTTTGTATTAATTATTTTGACGTGAATTATTACCTCAAAATTTCTTGCCCATTGATGTCTATCTTGATCTATCAGTATTAACTTCACCTTGCCCATTGACTGTCTGTCTTGATCTATCAGTATTAACTTTACCTTGCCCATTGATGTCTATCTTGATCTATCAGTATTAACTTCACCTTGCCCATTGACTGTCTGTCTTGATCTATCAGTATTAACTTCACCTTGCCCATTGATGTATTCTACCTTGCCCATTTGATCTTGATCTATCAGTATTAACTTCACCCTTCCCATTGACTGTCTGTCTTGATCTATCAGTATTAACTAACTTTACCTTGCCCATTGATGTCTGTCTTGATCTATCAGTATTAACTTCACCTTGCCCATTGACTGTCTGTCTTGATCTATCAGTATTAACTTCACCTTGCCCATTGACTGTCTGTCTTGATCTATCAGTATTAACTTTACCTTGCCCATTGACTGTCTGTCTTGATCTATCAGTATTAACTTCACCTTGCCCATTGACTGTCTGTCTTGATCTATCAGTATTAACTTCACCTTGCCCATTGACTGTCTGTCTTGATCGGCTATGATAGCATACTAGTGGACCATGTTATCGGTACATTCTCTTTCACACAAAAGTCGTTTATATTGATCGCCTAATCTTGTCGCTGTCACCCTTAACTTTTCCCCCATTTTTTCCCTTTAACTTGAATCCCCAGAACACTTTCCATGCTTTGGTTGACGAGACCGACTTGCGGCAAATTCATAACCAGATATAAATTAAAAAACGAGTAAAAGTCAAACTAATGTATTTACATCTCGGAAAAAGGAAGTGTGGTTCCATTTGTACTATTTGCTACTGACGTAGTGCTAATATAGATCTACTTTAAAGTGACATAAAAACACGAGGGTTGTTCGAAAAGTTCGTGGACAACTGTCATATTTTTTTATTTGACGTCATATGTTATCCAAATTTGTTAGTAATATTTTAACAATAAATCCAAGTGATTTGTAATAATTTTTTTTCAAAATATTGCGATTTATTCAAAACTTATCCAGATTTTAAAATTACAAAAATCGGATCGCGGAGCAGGTCAAAATTTAGTACATTACAGACAATGGTCTAAATACATGTAATGTCTATGGTCACATTCTCTGTAAAATGGAGCAAAAACGGAAAATAAAATAGATATTCAATTTAAGAATTGTTACACCGATTCGTGTACCAAATTATGGTTTTATATTTTGCTTTGTTGAAAAGAAATCAACTTGAGAAGATAGGTAGTCCTTATTTAAAACGACAAAAACGATGACGTTTTAGAACGTCACGGAGCAGCGGATAATGATGCCATTTTTATTTTACTTAGGAAAAATCTTGGAAAAACTCTACAAATGTTGGAAGAATCAAGAAAATCAAGCTAAGCATGTGTGTACAAATAGTTCAGACAGTATATGAGTGACAGAAACTCTGTATAGAATGAGGATGATCTGTGAAGAAACGGTTTAACTGAAAAATTCTGAACAAAACTTTGAAAAGTTGAAAAGTCAAGGAAAGACACAGGCGCTTCAGAGTTGCTTATCATGTGAAAGCAGGGTTATGCTATAAAAGATAGTAAAACCTAACAAAGGAAATTATACAACGAGAGCAGTTCTTAAAAAAATGTCAAGTATTAGAAAAGGATTTAATAAATTGGCATTGTATTTGTCAAATGTATAGGGACAGAATTTTTAAGAAATTCTCGACGCTATGTTTTGACGTTACATTGCCGTTAAGTGTGCTCCGCGGATACAAAACATGTTGATTTTAAAATGAAGTAAATTGATTTCTGTTAAATCGAATGAAATGAATCTTCACACATCAACAAAACAAATATTTTTTTTTACATATTATAATGTGCTTATTCTAAATTTCTAGTGAGTAATATAAAGAGGATTGACATCGTCCACGAACTTTTCGAACAACCCTCGTAAGTACGTTACCTATTATCCAAAATGATTATATATTGATTTGATATTTATTTCAATTTCTTCATTACTCTCTATTTATAACTCCTGATCCATGCAACTCTGAATCCTAGCTTTAAAACCAAAAATCAGAAACATCCAACTTAGCCAGTTTTTTCTTAGCAAAGAAAAGATATCTGATAAAAAAAAAATATAATGACATGTGTCTCCTTTCACAAACCTGTAACTACTCATTTTTATTGATGGACAACATCAGTAAGACATGGTAATATTAAAAAAAATCATATCAAGAGCACTCCTCGTCTTTTTATTGCACCTCCATGGCACCTGATCCCACCTCTGATGTTTTAGGGTTTGGTTTGCTATAATTTTGTATTGTTGTATTGTTTTTTGAACTTTGAAACTGAAAACTGTTCGTTTTCTCCATATCCTTCATGGGAAAGAAGAACATTCTATCTACAGTCATGATCACGTCTGAGGATTTTCCAGACCGACAAAACAAATTGTTATGTTAAGTTTCAAGTAAAAACTTCCTGTCAGAATTTGTATTCAAATTGCGTTCACTATAGCATAAGAATGACCCAACTGTGTTGTCATCAACATAAACCAGTCATTGACATTCATAAGTATATATTTTCTGTACATTAAGTGGAGTGAGAAATATTTTAAATCTGATCATTCATTGTAGATACAGTTTTACACTCTGTAAGTTATGAGAGTTTTTTTGTCTTTTCATTCCCTCTTTTGGAATCGTATGTTTAAGACATTTCATATCACACCTTGATTTGGATACAATCTTTATGTGTAATTGTCGGCGATTCTACAAAGTTTATTATTCACAACTCCGTGTATATCGTGCAGCACAAAATATCTGAAGGTTCGCCTTTAAAAGCAGTTTCTTGAAAGAAGTAGAAAAATTGTCCTATGGGACAATACGTGTTTGTTTCTAAGAATTTGTATGAAGTCTAGGAGTTTTTTACCGGCACTCACGTTGACTCTTTTAGAGCATAAAATGATCTTACAGAGCACTTTAATTAATCTGAAATCAGAGACCAACAGTATTGTAGAACAGCTTCATTATTATAACTTAAAGTCCTTATTATCAAAACAAAGGCATGTCATCCATGAATGTGATATATATTAATATGTAAACCAAAAGTAAAATGGAATTATCAATGTTAATGGGACACACAAGTTCCTATATTTTGCTGGTACCTGTAACCCACAGAGAACTAAAAATGTCACTTATTATCTAAAGATCCGCAAATTTATGGGGTTTTATTTTATTTACAAATTTGTCAAAATATTAGCAGTATTTGATGTCAAACATATCATATTGGAGACTATTACACTGGTACAGAACAGGCTAATGATAAAGATTGACAAACTTCACTAACAGGCCCCACGGACTTAGAGCATGTTCAGAGCTTTGATGATTTATGATTTAGTATGTCCATTCATATAAATAAGATATGAAACTATCAAAAAATGAAAGTTTAAATTTTCCATTGATACAGTGTTTGGCACATTGAATATCTGTCTCGACTTTTTTTTATAATAAGATTCCCAATTTATATAAAATAGTTTATGTATAAGATATTCTTAACAACTAAGCCATGCAGCGAAGAGTTTATTTTTTCCTTAATTCTTATATCTGATATCAAATATATTTTCAATCAGAAATAGTAAGATGAAGTATACCAAACCACATCAACTTAGATTTAGTCACATAAAATTCTTAAAGAACAAATTATATCTCTTGATAAATCTCATGATAACAAATGTCTACTTAAAAAACTTCTTCAATCATTACTCATTTTTCCGGCAGTGAAATATTGTGGTATGAAGTACACATAAGAAGTACACTTAAAACAAAGCCTCCCCTGTTTATTTATATCCAGAGCAAGTTTTCCAACTAACACTTCCTGTCAGAATTTGTATTCATATTGTGTAAAGTTTGTCACAAGTTCACTTTTATGTATCATTGCTAAGATAATATTTTCTGTACCTTAAGAAAGACGTGAAAAATTTATTGAATCTGAGATAAGGGTATATATTTTCTACGTGTTCGTGCATTTTCACAATCGCCTCTCATTAAATCACTTTTGGTCTGGAGCACGATCCGATCACATGACATTGATACACTCGGAAAGGGCGTCAGACTGATTTTATGATTGTAATAAGCAACGAGCGAGGGTGTTAATGGTCGGTTAATATTTAGTTTTTACTTTCTTAAGGACAGATGATACGTTCCTCAATAATATATATTTTTTCCAAGAAAATTAACACTATTAGAAACTAGATTAAAAATCAGAATGTAATGACAATTTTGAACATTTGCCATACAAAACATAAATATACAGAACAGGTATTTAAGAAATGTATTGTCTGACCTTTAAGATCATTTTCTTTGAAGATATGTCATCATTATTTTATTAGAATCATTTTTAATATGATTTAGTAAACTATTTCCTCCTCCCTCAAAGCAGTTTTTAATTTTATGGGGAGTAGAAATATGAACAAGACTTATTAGGCTACAGCTTGTCTCTGAGATAAATTTAACTTCCTGAAAAAGGAAAGGTTTTATCATCGCGGCCAGGTTAACGTCTCCGGATCCCATAGGTTCATCAGAGCTTCGGGAAATCGATCATGACGTAATGGTAAAACTGCACAAATGAATTTCGGCGAATAAATTCTAATTTGCTTTTTTATATACTCTTAATTACAGTGTTTTCTAATAAATATTGTAACATAATTTGCGGGTTTGTTAGGGCAGCACACGAATCAGAATTCGGCGAATCTACGCTTTATTAAAATAAAATGTAACACTTATAAATCGAAAAAGTCGGGAATAAAACTTTTGCTGTTATTATGCATTCTATAGACTTCAATGGGACTTATACTACAGGAAGCATTTCACCACGACGTCACCACGTGACGTCTATAATAAGAAAAAAAATGCCTTAATCAAAACGTGAAAAGTTCAACACTATTCCGGGGATAGTTAATATCAATTTGTAATAATAGTTATGTAGAAACATTTCTGTACCATGAAAAGTGCTCCTAGACTCCTAATGTCCTATCATAGAAATAATTATTCAATGCTTTCGGACAAAACATTCCCAAAATTGTTACATTTTGTTCATAAGATCGAAAAAATGCATCAATTCCCGTTAACCATACGATTCTAGCAGCACTTTCCAAAATCAATAGAATAAGAACTTTAGATAGAAACAAAAATTAAGTTTCGAAGTATGCCGCGTAGTGTTGAATGTTTGCATCTTTTTTTTGTTATGAACGACAGCGGAAAGCTGCCCCTGGGTTAGGGGTTCTGGAGTTAGGGTGGTGCTTTATTGATAGTATAGTGAAAATACATTGTTTCTTCAAAAATCTTTTTTTCTGCACCAATAAACTACTAGTATGTACATAGTAATGAGGAGGAAGGGTGCCTCTTTGAGATTTGTGAATTTCAGGACCCCTGGATCGGGGCTTATTGTGTTAGGGCGGGGCTCTTATGTTTATAGTTAAAATGAATGAATTCTTTGAATTCCTCTCCTGTGTTGCTCCTGGGTATTTTGCCAATGATCTTATTACATATTGATGACTAAGAAATTAAGCTGCCTCTTCCAAAACGGTTAATTTCCGGGGCCCCTGGAGCAGAGGTTCTTGGGGGTTACATAGTTGAAAATAATTTTATCTTGTTTTATTCCAAATATTTTATTTTTCTATATATCACATGATTTTAGTAAAATTCCTAATTTTGTCGCCTTTAACCACCCCCTCTTTTTTCCACGTATAACAACGTCGCGTGTTAAGAAAGAAGTAAGCTTGGAGAGAAGATTATTTCACAATTTTAGGACTATTTATTTTTAAGAAACCAATACGGTACTACAATCGTCTGTTTATGTTATGTGAACCCATTGCGACTTATGAAATATCTAGTTGGATAAAATAAATCCTAATTTTGTATTTTGATATGCTCCCTTTTCACTGCAATAAAAAAAACCTACTTACAATTTTCTTTTCATTAATTATTTATAAGAATGAAAATTGCAAGATATATGTGAAAAACAGGGCATTTCATCATTTAAAGACAGATGATACAAACAATTTTTTTTCTGTGGAGGAGACTTGATATCAAGTCACAAGTATAGAAAAGTGGATATTTCTTGGAATATTTTATATTTTCTCCTAAGAATTGGAAAATGAAATAGACTAGGAAATTATTAGTAATATTTCAATGAAATAAAAATATAATTTTTAATAGGTGAATTTTAATACCCAGGAGCAACACAGGAGAGGAATTCAAAGAATTTTAAGAGGAGGAACAAAATGAAAAAAAAATTAGCAATATCACATAGGCTGATTTTTACAAAAGTATAAAATTCACCTGGCTTGGTATATTTTTCTTCCGTTTATATTACACTCTTAGCACCAAGATAACATATTCTGAAATTTGTTTTCACCAGTAAACCTTTACTGAATGTGATTTGTCTGTATTTGTTTTTTCATTGAAATATTACTAACATTTTCAAAGTGTTTTCATATTCCAGTTCTTAGGAGAATAAAATCTAAGAGTCATCCACTTTTCTAAACTTGTGACATCATATTAAATCTTTTTTAAAGAAAAAAATTGTTTGTATCATCTGTCCTTAAGGTAATTCCATCCTCTTATAATGTCATAGATTTTTTGCAAAAATAGTTAGTTTAAATTGACCTATATATATCTTTTGAATACTTTACAATAGGTGTATGTAAATATTATTAAGTAAAAGAATTTTTAAAGTACATATACATTAAATAAAAATAAATGCAGTTTTCGATCTATGAACCATTAAAATAATGAGGGTGGAAACAACTATTTTTTTTTATTTGTATTTATTTCTTTGTTTATTGGAAAGTTTTGGTATGTAATTGTCTATAAAAACACGAAAAATGGTCCATATCTTGAAAGTGCCCCCCATTTGACTACAATAAAGGCAAGGTAACAAAATTTCATTCTAATTTTTCATTGCATAATACATACAAATGTATTTCCAAGAATTTAATTTTTTTACCATTCCGTGTTCATAATTTTCTAACTAGATCGGGCCTCCTTAATGCTTTGAATTATGCACGAAGGTATTAATCAACAACATGTTGAAATAAAATTTCCAAAATTTTGAAATATGTAGCCCGAGGATCAGTGGTTCCTGTGGGGTGGGATGCACAACTGATAAAGCGGGAATTATATGCATTTTCTCTTTTTACTATGATCTACCTCTGGGTATTAAGTAAGAAAAGTAAGCATGTTAAGTGTATAGTTTTGATAAACAATGGTGCCTATTTCAAGATTGTGAATTTCATGGCCTCTCAGGGAATCAAACTCAATTGTTGGAAAGTTGTTACTGGCATGATATACAGATAACCAATAAGGCCCATGGGCTTCTTGTTACGAAAATATTTATAAAGTTGCATCAATAATGTTAAATGAAATCTATCTGACCAGTTTTTCAAAAGAAATATTTTGATATATAAAATTAAAGATAGACATAAAACCATTTATTTTAACAAAAACGTCATTGTCAACAACGGAACTCCTCGGCTGACTCCGCTACGCTCAATTTAAACTGAGTGTGCGAGGTACGAGCTATCCGAGTTCATTGTCAACGAACTTTTTGGACAAACCCTCATAATATTTCTGCTATCGTAATTTATATACGAGGGGTTATCAAAAATACGTGAATAAGCAATAAAAAAGCCTTTACATGTGCTCAAAAGCTGAACTGAGTATAGTTTATAAAAATCGGGATCGTAATAAGAAATAATAATTTCAAAACGACAACTCAAGTAGAGCCGAAGGCGACGCGGGTGACTGACTTCGAAGATTTGGAATTGAGTATTAACAAGCATCAAAGTCACTGTTGAAAGTATGTATAAGACTACAAATAATTGTTGAAAGCAATAATTTAGGGGTACGGGTATTGGGTTGTTAACTAAAAAAAGTTAATTATTTTTTTTTCATTTTTTACGATAAATTATAAACAAGAAACTGATTTGATTTTTCAAACTGGATAACGCCACAGTTAAGGAACCCTCTCTACACTTTACACTAAAGAGTTTTGATTCTCATCGATAAGGCCACAGTTTAAGGAACCATCTCTACACTGTACACTAAATAGTTCTGATACAGTGGTATTGTAAACTGGACAACGCCACAGTTTAAGGAACCCTCTCTACACTGCACACTAAATAGTTTTTGAGTCCCAAAAAAGTTTGTTTTGATAAATTTATAAGTTATTTTCTGTGCAAATC
>NW_026941155.1:0-12807 GCF_032062105.1 Saccostrea cuccullata
ATTTGTATACGTATTTGACAGGAGAGATAAAGATGCACCTGATGTTAAAATACCCACAGGAGGCTTATTTACCTTTGAGGATTTCAAAGATAGGGTTAGAGAGGTGAGTTATGAAACGAAACATAGCAATGTTTACAAACAAAGCCATCATGGCGTGGTCATGTTGCTGATTACTATGCATATGGATTTGAATGCAATGTGTAGAAATAATGTAAAGAAATCATTGGATTTTGTAACTGAGCAAAGTATTCGTCAAGTCAATAGCAGGTAAAGTCACCACACAGTTTTATTAATAACTGTCTAATGTAATAAATATGCATTGTAAATAAATTGCCATCTGCACCCTTTTTAAAAAAAAAAACAAGTTGTATTGTAACCTATGAATGAAAGTAAAAAAGTTTTCTATCAGTGCAATATCAGGGATTACTCTAGGTTTTTGGGGAAACTACCCTTTCTGGAGAAATTGGGAAAATCAGCCGGGGTTGGAGGCCAATTGAATTTCAGCATTTTTATGACCAATTAAAGCTTATAAAGTAGCAAAGTAAAACCATATTTCTCATAAAGTGAAAAAATTCACTTTATATATTCAGTTTTTATGAAGGAAAAAAATAATTGAGGCTATTATTATTGTAAGGGGAATATTTTACTCATCAAAAGGGGAAAATTAGATCTTCAGAGGAAATTTTCTCTAAGGGAAAAACACCGAATATCGGTAGTAAATATGCCCTAGATTAATCCCTGAATATTTATACCACATTAATTGAATTATGCGATTAATGATTTTAATTTCATATTTTTAGGCTTTGCAGATCAAGAAGAAAGATAACTTTGTTATTGCCACAACAAACAGAGAGGAAATTAAAGATGATGAAACCTGGGGTACATTTAATGATCAAACTAAATATATTTACTATAAAAAGCTTTCTTACTATGGAGGCTTACTTATTAATAAGTCTTTTACCTTTTATACCAAATAAAACTAAATGTATTTACTATAAAAAGCTTTCTTACTAAGGAGGCTCACTTATGTCTATTGCCATGTATACCACTTACTAAATTTATGCAAATTTAATGCTATTTTTGTATCTCAGATGATATAGATAATGGAGACACTCTCTATGTTCTAAAGAAAATTAACCAAGAGCTGTGTGCCCCAGCAAATGAAAGAGTTAATTTTGTGCCACATTATGACACCATCGTGAAAGGAGGACTTTATGAATACTACGCATCAGAAGGACAGAATCCACTACGTAAGAATAAAGTAGATTTTAAAGGGCCTAATAATTGATTAGTCTTAATTTTAAAAAACAAACAAACAGAATACAACATTCATTTATAGATTGTAAAAGATCTAATGATTGATAATAATAAATATTTTAAACTTTATTCACAGCATATGCCTTTGCTGAGTTGATTGATAACGCATTATCAGCAACAGCAGAAAATACTGGACCAAGAAACATTGACATTTTATTGGTGAGTGATTTGTAACTTTATGCAGATAAATAGTTGGGAAAAAATTCTGATGCAGTACATTGTCAAGAACTGGATTGAGATATAAAATTGAGTAGTTTGTCTCAAAGACATTTTTTTATGAAGATGGATATCTTTTTACTGAACAATGGACTTCAGAATTTATAAGATACAAATCATTGCAAAGCATGTAAAACTCTATCTCCTTGTTTTGCAGCATTTTGATGACGGGAAGCCATCAAATAATGCCATATTTATCATTGATAACGGAAAAGGGATGACACCAAGACAGCTGAACAACTGGGCTATTTATCGACTCTCTAAATTCAAACGCAAAGATAAAAGAGGGAAAGTGTAAGTAATTTAACTGAATGACTTACAAACTCGCGCCAATCACCCATAAATGTCAAGACTAATGTGCTCATGAATATGAACTTTTTACTGAAATAAAAAATTTGCACTGTTTTTGATAAAGTATAAAAGTGACTAATTATGAATGTGATTGACAGGAGCTTTATTGAGGGGGAGGATGATGATGAAGAAGTAGAACAGAAACAGGCCCCCCTGTGTCTGAATAGTGACATCTCGTACTTTGGTGTGGGAGGAAAGCAGGCTGTGTTCTTCATAGGAAATTCCACAAGGGTAAGATTTGGGTAACCTTTTGGAATTCAGTGGAATTTAAGAACGTTGTTAAATCTTTTTACTCACGATTTTATAGATACAATGATTTCATCACAGATTTAATTCATTTCATGACAAAAATATATATGGGGAGAATATGGGACAATTATTTAGTAACTTTTTTTTATATAAATTTAAAGCTATTACTCATTTTGTGTAAAGTTATGCATGTCTTGTTTAAAAATTTTGCACTTTTTTTGTTTAGTCATCAAATTATATTAAATTAACATGTTTTGGGGTGTAAGTTTACTTTTACATGAAGTATTATTGTGACTTGTAGATGATGACAAAGGCTATGGATTCTCAAGATATTCATGAGCTGACAATGTCAAAAGAGGAGTTCAAACAGAAAGAGATCAACAAGGAGTCCGTGTACAGCGGCTTCATCAGGAATAGGAAGGTTTGTCATTTTACTCCTATGCAAGGATGTAAAGAATGTGTTATTTTATCAATTCTTTATCAATTATGAAGTGTAATTGACACATTCATGAACTATGACAAATGGTTTGTAATTTAGGAGTAGGAAATTTTCATGAACTTGATTTTATGTATTGAAGGTAGGGGACTCATCTCACATACCACAAGAAAATGAAATCCTGCAGAACATCATTAAAGATGAAAAGAAAAAACAGAGTTTTACTGTTGTTGAAATAGGTGGTATCAACCCTAGTCATGTTTTGTATCTCAGACATCATATTGCTGACTGGACAAGACAACTTGCGTAAGCTACATTTAATTTATTTTATCTTTTAAAGGAATAAAAATAGCTTTTATTTAAAAAAAAAAAATAAATTGAAAAACATTTTAAACTTGTATAGGTACAGTCTTCACGAAAACTCACTGGTCCGAAGACCGAGGCCAGTGAATTTTGATGTCGGGTCAGTGAAAATCAAAATTCAAGAAGTCCGATAGGCTTGTTGATTCTAAAATCATACACAGTCAATATATACTTTAAGACTTATTTGCATAAATTTCATTAATATATAAAATAAAAAGAACAAGCACGTGTTGTTGAATCGTATTATGATAACCCTTTTCGAACATGGATGTATTACGTAACAACCGGAACTAGCTAGTAACTATTAACTAGTACGTAAAATGTGCAAAATTCCAACGAACAACTTACCGAAACGCAACAAAGGACGAAAAATGGCGGCATTTCGAAAGTTGAAGTACGTAAACATGTATAAATTTACAGTTATGAAAATGTATTTATTTTATTATTTAATTAAGGGGCCAGTAAAAATTTTGGTGGGCCAGTAAAGTTTGAAAGTTCACTGGTCCGATTGGCCAGTTAGTTTGAAAAGTTTTCGTGAAGACTGTAGGTACCTTAATGATATTTATTTTTAGAAAATTTTTCAGCAATTATCATAGAGATACATGTACATGTAGCCAATTGTATGGTTTTATAACTCTCGTATTATAATAAATATCTGTTATCTTTACAGGCATATTTACCATTACTACATCCATGGTCCTGAGGGAAATCGTGATCTAGAGGATGACATGGACAGACCCAACACTCCCTTTAACAACATCAATATCAGGGTACAATTTTCCTTACTTGTCAGATTTACACACTGCATTGTACTTCAAAAAATATAATCAAGGAGACTGTGTATTTAAAGGTCTAATTCAAAGTTCATCTTTTCTGACTGTCTTTTGTACTTTTTTGAGGGACAGAATTGTTTGGTTAGGAAAGCTTTTTCATATGATTGTACCATAAAGTCAATAATTTTTATGGGCATTTCATGTTATAATTATTTTTTTTTTGCATTGTAAAGTAAAATCCCTAAAACCAATTTTTTCCCCAACCACAAAAATGAAATTTAACAAATTTTTGAGTAAATGAATCTATGACAAACAACTGTACCAGAACATGTATCCTTTTATACTCGATAATAATTGGGAAAATGTCTTTACAGGTAAAGCTGAATGTAAAAGGAAAGCCAGCAACAGAAATCAACTTGCGAGACATACACGACGACATGCAGTCTCTGTACGTCAGAAACTCGGCCAGTCAGTTCTTCTTTAAGGCCACGACAGAGGGAGAGGGAGTGGTAGAGGGAATTATCCGTTATCATCCATTTCTGTATGACAGTGAAACATATCCATCGGATGTTAATGATCCAAGAGGTACTCCCTTTAGAAATCAGAATTATCATAGAGTTTTTTGTTTACCAACAGACCTTCATGTAATTTTAAAATATTTAATAATGGTGTGATTTTAGTAGCAGGTCACTTTGGACAGATGGTGGTACAGTGTACAAGAAAATGTCTTGGGAGGGACTTAATGTTATGCTTGTCGCACATTATTATTTCTCATCAATCAAGCAGTGAAATACCTTGAAGTAATCATATATAGTATTTATCTCAGTTGAGCATGTATTTGACCTGTATGTATGTTTAATTGTAGTAGAAACAGAGTTTGATGAACATGATTATGCTGTCAGCACCAGACCAGCGAGGGGAAGACGCCCTATATTTGAATGCTATTGGAATGGTAGACTTATCCCATACACCAGTATAGAAGAGTAAGCAGATATTAAGACACAAGTTGATGAATTGGGATGTGATTTATTTGTTAATTAGATTCAGTAATTATGGTAACAAGTAAGTTTGTAAATATAAAAATATAGAAATTTTGTTTATCCTGATTTTAATTGATAAGTGATTTTATAAGGCCTAAATTAAAATATTGTTTGTTTGCCCTTAGCCGACCGACCCATGAAAATTAGCCCGACTCAATCAATCAATCAATCATTCTTTATTTCCTCCTCATGGAGATATATGATATGTGAAAACAATTAAATAAACATTACACTCAGTACATTTAAACAGACATATTTACATTTCCAATGTCTTTGTCCGAGATAAAATTACCAATTGTAAATGTAATTGATTTCCTCATGAATGTTTTGGCACGGTTCCAAAAAAACCACGTGCAGGGCGGGACAACACCTAGAGAGAAGCAGGCTTGGAGCCCGTGGATTGGCGGAATCAAAGCATGTAAATATAAGGAATAACTGTCAGATTTTTCGAATTCATGAAGATGATCAATGGATTGGCTTGTGTGATAATTTTATGCATAAACGCCTTCGGCGTTTATGCAAATTATCACACAAGCCAATCCATTGATCACTTCATGAATTCGAAAAATAAGACAGTTATTCCTTAAATAAACATACAAAATTAAAGATACAAAAACATTTTTAAAGGTGAGAGGTGAGAGGGGAGGTGGTGGAAAAAAAGGGGGGATACTCTGTATTTTGTGTCTGACAGCGTTATGTATTGGTAAGTGACAGTTGTCGCAGTGCCCTGTTGTAATGCACGGCTGCCTACATACCTACCCATTCCTAAAAAGCTAGGTCGGTAAATGGCAAACAAACATATTTTTAATTTTGGCCTAACCTAGACTTATTTTCTTGTTACTTTTGATGTACTGTAGATTTGATTGGTGTTCTGAACCAAAGAAGAGCCGGACCATTGCAGCAGAATGCTGGAATAGGTTTGTGGACTTGAAATTGTTTTTGTATTACATTGTTACTTGATCTTGAGCTTTTGAACTGGCATGTTTGAAAGGTTGAAAGTGTAAAGCTTAGCTACATGTAACTGAGGGGGTTAAAGTGATGAATTGTGTCAAAACTGTAAAACTTTTTTGTTTACATGGATTCAAATATTTTGTTTCAGAATATCTGGTGTGCTGTTCACAAATGACCATTTCCAGGTCAGCACTAATAAGCTGACCTTTCTTGACCTGGAAATGAGGTTACGGGATAAAAGCTCTATATTCAGTAGGGTAGTCAATGGACAGGTAAGAAGTACTGGATATCCATCTTTGTGATAGAAATTCATAATAAATGTCAGGAAAGAGGATGTTTTACCTCTTCTCATTGTAGACTTGGATAGCTTGTGTGATTTTAAAGTGTTTGAAATCCATTTTTCAAAATGTTGTATTTTAGCATTCTACTTTTCAGTAAAACACAATTCCTTCCATCTATCTTTATTCTCAATTAACACATCCAATAAAAACAGGAAGGGATACATTTGTGAATGTAAAGCTTAGAATATACATGTGTGTTTTCAAGTACAAGAAGTATTTGAATACATACATGAAGAGGTACATTCCTTTTTTGAGACTATGTTTTTACACCTTAATTGTTAATTAAGTTTATTTAATACACCTAAATCACTTTAAAATATGTATTATGTTTGTGCAGGTATTTTAAATGCTAAGAGATAGAAGATTTAGCTCAATATTCATTTTATGACTAAATATTTTTTTAAAAAAAAGTATTTATTTTTTTCTTATGTAGGAAAAGCGTACATCAATTGAGAGGGAGTTCTTAAACTGGTTAAAAGACTGTCATGAACAGTACGACAAACAGATCCATTTTACTGGGTATGCAGGTCAAGTGGTGAGAACAGACCTTCCCAAGCAGAGGCAAACCCCATGGAGCCGGTACAAAAGTGTGGTGTGGGACAACAAGACATTCAAAGTGGGGCAGATGGTTAGTCTTTCTGAATCAGAAAATTACCAATGATTGTTAAGATTTAAGGATGCTGATGATGGTAATCTAATGGAATAAAAGTAATGCATTGCTGATCAACACACTTCTTGAAAAAAAGTTTGTAAATTTGAATTTACTGTTTTAAGTCTGAAATATTGTTTGTACTAATGCTACAATTGTAGAATGTTGAAATTATTGTTCTTCACAGGTGAAGATACTGAGAACTACCCCTGTACTGCTTGGCACCATTAAGAATTTCTATCTGTATGGAGAGCATGAAGAGGACACTTTTGCTACAGGTGAGCAGCTTATCTACAGAAAGTAAAGGGGAGTATGGTGAAGCAGATGGTGAAGTATATGTGTCAACCTTTACACACTAGAATTTAACAGTTTTGCCACTGGTAATTTTTATGCCCCCCTTCGAAGAAGGGAGGGCATATTGCTTTGCTGCTGTCTGTCGGTCGGTAGGTATGTCTGTCCGTCAGTCCATTTAGTTTCCGTTCATTTTCTTCACAACCGTTGCACATACTGAAATGAAATTTGGTATACAGGTATATCAGATGAATATCTAGGTCAAGTTCTGTTTTGGGTGTGATTGCTCTATTTTTGACAGAATTATCCCCCTTGGACTTAAAAAAAATTCCAATTATTTGCAGTTTCCGTTCATTTTCTTCAGAGAGGTTGCACATACAGAAATGAAATTTAGTATACAGATTTTTCAGATGAATGTCTAGGTCAAGTTCTGTTTTGGGTACAATCGCACCATTTTTGACAGAGTTATGCCCCTTGGACTTAGAAAAATTCCAATTATTTACAGTTTCTGTTCATTTTCTTCAGAGAGGTTGCACATACTGAAATGAAATTTAGTATACAGATTAATCAGATAAATATCTAGGCCAAGTTGTGTTTTGGGTATGGTTGCACCATTTTTGACAGAGTTATGCCCCCTTGGACTTGGAAAAATTCTAATTTGGGGGGAGGGGGGCATAAGTGTTTTACAAACATATCTTGTTGTTTGGTGTGTCAAAGGACAAGAAATTATGTGTGTAATAGCTTGGAATTGACTAGGAAATATTTTTTGTTACTGTTGGTATTAGTTTGGCTCTTATGGCACTTTTCAGAATACAGTTTGTCTTGAAAACTATGGAGGATATGTTAGCAATGACATGAACATTGCATATATAGCATCTTGCATACTTTTGATAATTGGATCCTCTGGAGGCAGGAACTTCAAGCTTTATGTTTGAATTCTGTTTATATAGGTGGTGAGATTGAGATCCAACAGGAGCCACAGTCTCTGTATAACGAGGTCAGGGTGGTGCCGCTGTCTAGACTGGACAGACTATGTGGTCCCACCTCCGTCAAGCGCTACTTAGAGGAGGAGGAGTCCAAGTAAGGAAGACTAGATTATGGCTTATCACAAGAGCTTAAAATGTCTCACATGTTTTTGATAGACTAGAAGGTTATTGTGACATTGTATGTATATTATTAGATTGCCTGACTCATTGATTGTAACCTGGCCTGAAGGTGATATTGTCAAACCAAATGAAAAAAGACCAGCAGGAAAAACCATTGGTATGTTATCTAGACACCATAAGAGTAACACTATCATGTTTAGTGTATTTACATGTAAGTTTTCAAGTGAGAGATCACTTTGTATGTATTAGAATTACAAGTGATATGTAACACCATCAGATTTCCTTGCATTTATTACATGTATAAATACAAAGAAAACAACATTTTCTGATGAGGTGAAATTTCTAATGATAACCAAAGTATACTTATATGAGATTCATAGTTGAGATCTTAAACAATGAGATCTTTGGCTTGAAATATTGGACATGTAAGTTTCATCCATAGTCAAGATGCATGCATATGTGCCAATGAATGATCTACCTTTTATTAGCTCTTCTGAGCCAAAGGCTCAAAGAGCTAATGCTATGGCCATTTGTGTGGTGTGCGGTGTGCATTAACTTTTTAGAATATGGGCCATAACTCAAGAACCCCTTGGCCAATCAGTGTCAAATTTTTCACAGGGTATCCTTGGCCCAAGGGCTACCCTTTATATTAAAATAAGGGTTGGGACCCTTAAACATTAGGGGAATATCAGGAAAACAAAACCAAAAGTACTGGTTGCAAAAATCTTCTCCAGAACCACCAGGCAGATTTTCACCAAAATTACATACAAGGATCAGGATATGTTGAAGACTAAAAATTGTTCAAGGCATGACCCTTGGGCAAAGGGCGTGGTCTCAAGGTCACTTCAAAGTTGACCTAAATTTACAAATAATAAAAAGTTTATATTTTGCTTACTATTAGGACTAGGATCATCAAATCTTGTAAGTTGATGCATCTCAGGACTTCACATTATGTTAACTCAAAAGTAGGTCACGGTGACCTACTTTTTAAATTTTGTGGGCATTTGTTTTCAAATTGATTTGAAGGCATAAGGCCTATGATCATCAAACTTTGTCAGTTGATGCATCTTGGGTCCTTGAACAATGTCGATATATTCTTAAAAGTAGGTCACTGTGACCTACTTGAACTTTATGACTAATTCTTCTTAAAACATTTAATCCAATTATTTCAGACACTCAGCAGGTTTAGAATCATCAAATCTCTCTAATTGAAACTGGGACCTTAAAACGTATTTATGAAAAAGCAGGTCACTGTGACCTACTTTTTGAATTTTGCAGGCATTTGTTTTCGTATTGTTTAAAAGGCATATTTTGATTACCTTCAGACCTAGGATCATCAAACTTGGTCAGCAGATGCATCTTGTGACTTTGAAAAATGTTGACCAAAATATAGGTCACGATGACCTAGTTTCAACATTTTATGGCTATATTTTAGTATCTTGGGTATTTATTGGCTTAGAATCATCAAACTTTGTGAGTTGATGCATCTTGGTTTTTCGGAGAGTAACAAACAAAAAGTAGGTCACGGTGACCTACTCCAGGACATTTTATGGCTTTATTTAAGTGATTATGGTATAAATGATATCCAATAAATCATCAAACTTTGTAAAGTTGATGTTCTTAAACAGTTCAAAAAGGGAGTTTGTGGATAAAAGTAGGTCACAGTGACCTCTTTTGACATTTTACATTTAAGTATCTACGGTACTTATTGGCTTAGAATCATCAAATTTTGTAATTTGATGCATTTATTTCATATATTAATGATGTCAAAAAAGTAGGTCACTGTAACCTAATTTTGAATTTTATGGCTGTATTTAAGTTCTATGGTACTAACTTGTATTGAATAAATCACTAAACTTTGTTTGTTGATGCATCTTTGGTTTTTATAGATGTATGACATCACAGTAGGTCATGGTGACCTTCTTTTGAATATTTAGGTATCTTTTTGTAGAATCATCAAACTTTGTCAGTTGATGTATTTTGGTTTTCCTCTCTGTAGTTTTTAAAGTAGGTTAATTACTTTGGTTTGAGATCTTGGTCTGACCAGCAGACATATTGGTCTTTGTTTATTATGTTGGTCCATTTTCTATGAAAACTTCAATCTTAACCATGGTCACTGTGATGTAATTATGTTTTTTTACTAATTTATTATCTCTAAATAATTTTTATCATTATTGGCTAAGAATCATTAATATTCTAATATGAAGTATGAAGATTCAGTCTTTGTGATTATTTTATGAGTGTGTAAATAATGAAAAGTAATGATTTCATACATCAGAAGAGCGATTTATATTTTTGAGAGTCTACAGTAAAGTTGATGTTTTATTTATATGCAGTTCACCCCTATAATTTCCTCAGAAAATGTATTATTTGAGAGAAAATGGCTTTATATGAATTGTATGATGTATATGCCATATTTTGAATATTGTCCAGAAAATTATAAAATTCAAAAAGTTCAGTATAATTGATCTGCTTGAAAAATCTCGTTAAATTAAAAGTTGTATGGCATACTTTGTCAAGATTACTATTGAGTTATACAGAAAACGGAGGATTTTTATTCATGTACACAATTAAAAATGATTTTTATTGAAATTACATGTATTGTACCAAGTGATCTATATGTCTGTATTGTTATCAAATATTTATTATTGTTTATATATATTTCAGAGCTGTGGTAATACACTTACCCATATCGACAACATGGTGTTTGTCTTTATTCACATATAAAACGAACCCATTTCATTAAGTTTCAATATTTGGAGTAAAATATGATTATTTATCGGATACCATTCTAATAGCGAACAAAGGCATAAACTACAAGAAATAATACCTGAAGTTAGCAACAAAAAAGCTGGTGGTGTAAATCAAAGATTTTTACAACTTATAGACCTGTAGCTCTCTGCTTTATCTGTCTGAATTTTCTCACGCAGAGAGCTACAGTTCTGCAGCTAACTAAATCAGATGCTTTAATTCAAGTATGACAAGAATACTTTTTAAAAAATTTTTTTACATTTAAAATCTTAATTTTTTTTTTTAAAACTTACCCATACAAACCTGATTTTTTTCACAATACTGGAAATGAGTAGCTTTAGTAACTTTATTAAATACAATCAATTCAAGCATTCAAAATTAACTTCTACCTTTCCTAATCAAAACAGAAAACTTTTTTTTCATTACCTTTGTTTGGGTTTCTTTTAACTTTTAGTTATTTATCATTTTTTGCTTTGGTCATTTAAAAACAAACCTACGGGAATAAGCTTTTATTAACTAATTTTTAAATCATTTATCAGATTTTACTCTGCTGTAATTTCAGAAAAGCTTATTTATTTCTGTAAAACTTGACAAGGCCATTCCAAGTTTGTTGGTTTATTTTTTCAAACATGTTTAGACTTCACAAAATTGAAATTCTGGTTCTCAGGCCCACGCACATCCATTTTGAGGTAGCCGCATTGCTAATTTTATTGTATTTTTGATAAAATAAAAAGTTGGTATTGCGGAGACCGATCCAAGAAAAAAAATTCAGTCTTCATTTTTTGGCTGTTTAGTACTCAAATATCACTTCTGGTGGCCATTTGCAAAGAGAATTTGGCTACTTCATTTGAAAATACATTCGAAGACATTGCCTACGATGTTCACACACAGATAAGCAATGGATAAAGCAAACCTTTTGATCAGACATGGAAAGTATATCTGTGATAAAAAAAATTATCTTTATTTTAAAGAAAATTCAAAATTTAAAATTAAAAAAAAAATACCTTACTCATCTACATTATTGCCAATAAAATGTTAAATAAAATGCCTCCCTCTTGCATCTGTTTTGGAGAAAATTGGCCTGAGAACCAGAGAAATTAAAATTTTATAGCCTAAGTTATTGTATGTGTTTATGTGTACATTTTAGGGGTCTTGACATTTCTTATGAGAAAACTGTAGTTAAAGGGAGAGCCCGATCTTGTCAGGAATTGTGCAAAAGGTGTCATCAGTGGAAAACACAGGGGTAAGGGGCATGAGGCACCAGAATGCATTTTCTATTAGAGAAAAAAAAAATTTAAAAAAACATGATATAGACTTTCACATCACAGGATATGTTTTTTTATGTTTAACAGTTTGTACATCTGTTTCATTCAATTTCTATGTAAATTTCAGAGCTATGGAGTTAATTACAGTCCCCGGACTAAGAGAAATCACAAGCTGTGAAAATCAGAATGTTGCCAGGTGTGTTTTCTAATTTTTTAACACACGCTATGTTAAGAAATGTGCTTTGGTTCATTGAAGCTTTGATAGGACAAGTGGTTATCCTCATTAAATCCAAAAAACATGTTTTTACAGAGGAAGTTTAGAAGTGCTCATAATTTATGTTGTGCTTGTTTTCATTAGGACCGCCCAAGGTTTTGAATGTGAAACCAGAGGAGAAAATCACCATAGAGAATGGTACAGCACCGGTGTTCAGGGTGGAAGTGTTGGACTTGTCTGGCAATATTACCACCGACAAAAATCTTGTAGTTACCTGTAAGGTAAATATCGCAATGATTGTGTTAAAGGTGTTTAAAAATTTCACTGTCAATGGTAGGTTAAATTAAGATATAAAACAGATGTGAATATCTGCAGATAAAAGTACACTGGACAAGTATATACATACGAAGCTCAACATGTATGTTACTAAAATTTTTGATAGGCACACTGTAATCTTCCATTTTCAAAAATTTAACTTCAAACAAGTTCTTTTT
>NW_026941156.1:0-13099 GCF_032062105.1 Saccostrea cuccullata
ATATTTTCAGGGGAAACCCAGGACTTTTTTTTGGGGTCAGATTAGCAAATGAAGCACCAATGTGACTTTAAGGTTTCACCAAAGGTCAACAGGGAAAAAATCATTTTTACAATACTCCAAAACTATGTGTGGTATAAAGGCAAAATGTTTAAAGTTTATAAATACATGTATATCATTGATTAATAGATAGAAAGTATTTGATAACAAATATTTTGAAAAACATATTTTCTGATAAAAATTGTGTAGAAAATGTGCATATTTAAAGAGAAATGCACCTGCTTAATTCTGTTCTTTTTGTAAAAACTTAATATTCAGAAATAATATATGTTTATCATTGAAGGGCAAGTTGGACGTGAATGGTCTCTGAAAGGCTGTTATTGAAAGCATGACATGTATAAAGAGAAGACCCCTGTAGAACCCGCCATTTGCAATGTACTTTCGCTTTCAAGTCTTAACATTTGGACAAAATCCCGGGG
Organism: Saccostrea cuccullata; assembly: GCF_032062105.1. Lineage (NCBI taxonomy): Eukaryota > Metazoa > Mollusca > Bivalvia > Ostreida > Ostreidae > Saccostrea > Saccostrea cuccullata. Next base: position 477 of record NW_026941156.1, read on the forward strand.
GAAAACAATTTCCAGGGCTACCCAAAGTAACTTGCCCTTCATTGATAAACATATTTTGTTTCCGCAGTGATGGTTTTCACTAAAAGCACGAAATTAATTAGGAACATTTTCTGAAAAAATATGCATGTTTAAAAAGATTTTTTCTCATTTTTTTTATCAAGTGATACTTTCTATCTGTTAATCAATAAAAAATTTTATAAAAAGTAAAAGTTTTAACTTTATAACTCACATAGTTTTGGAGTTATTATAAAAATAAATTTTTGGACATGTTGACCTTTGATAAAACCCTTTAACTGAAAAATCAGCTGAATATTAATGAGAATTGCATTATGGCTATGGTCGCCATTGCATGAGCTGTAATTTTTGCAGTAAACTATGATAAAATGTATTAATTGTTATCCCCCCCCCCCTCACCCACCCATTTCTGTTGAAAATCATGAAAGTCTTTTAGAAAGGTCAGGTCTGGAAACGCATTTTTCACAGGACATGTTTTCAAAGAAAACAGACTATAGCAATTTCCTGTTTACTCCCAATTTTATTTAAAAAACCGGTTCTACTCTATAAACTTTGAATAGGTAAACCTAAACCACGTGTCTTGAATTTGAATCACAATAACATTAGTAGAGGTGACAATGAAGAGTGTCTAGACAAATGGGATCTTCAGATATGCGAGAAACCGAACAAAAACGGCGGAAACATTTCTTTTACGAATTGTGTTCAGCTTTTAGCCCAGAATTTAATTTGAAACATGTGTTATCGTATTATTGCCCTAATAAGATGAGAACTAATTAAAATTGTTCAAGGTGTATTTGTAATTAGGGTGTATTTTTTTTTTATTTTGACCCCCTTTCAAGACTCCAAATAGCAGTCCCATAGTTTCCACCAGGAATCACAATTTCTGGCCAAAATTGTTGCTGTTGTGTCTCCAAACAATATAACTGCTATTCCTTCGTCCAAAATGACCGTCTTTCCGTCTCCATCCACAATTACAGTCCTTCCGCTCATAAAAGCGACTATTTCGATTTAAGCCCAAGAAAGGAGACATCACTTCTTACCAGGACTTTGGACCTGCCGCCCGACGACAGATGTGTGCACTTTTTTATTATTATTTATCATGTTTTCATTGATTTATTTATCTATTAATTTAATTTCTTTCTCCGATATCATTTAATCACATAACTAACAGACTGTGCTGTATCTACACAACCAACACTCTCTCTCTCGCCCAGGACTGGTTATTGTATCAAGGGATTTAAGTACCTCACCCAAGACCTGTATCATTTTAGAAACGGAACAATAGCCCGAGGAGATAGGACCCCGAGAAAAGATACCCGGTAGTGAAAAAAAACATACCAAATTGGTAGATTCTAACTATATACACATATTATTACATTTTTATTCCTGTAAATACCTGGTGTTTTTTAGCACCCACCCTGGCTACTTCAGAACAAGCTAAACAGGTCTCATCATGGCTGTTACTTTCCATAAAGTACCCGAACACGAGCTCTCAGGTAGATAAAATTGCTAATAGAGAGGATCCCAATAGGATAAAGACCTAAATCTATTATTACAGAATAAGGATATCTTAAGGAATAAATTAAGTTTGTTAAATTATCATTAACAGATATTTTAACAACTACCTAATTTATTTAGTTTAATTAGTATTAGAAATTAAAAAATAAAGCGCATGCATGTAAGAATGGGGCTTTCTGACTGAAATACAATGAACATTTAATTTGTAGAAAATGTTATGATATACTTATCAAATCTTTTCCATGTGGCTAAAGTCACATAGATAACGTATATAAGGTCAGCACTATTAACAGAAAGAACTAGACTTGAAATGCATACGGGATTATTTCTTTTCATATTGGTCCAATTTCTCTATCTCACTGTTAATGGCCATGTTGGGGAAACACCTAGTACCAATACACACTTGAAGGCGGTGATGGAGAAATTAGAGGAACTCCAGACGACCGTACACCTCCAAAGTGATCGAATTTCTAAGTTAGAGAAGCGGAACCGTAACCTGGAAAAACTTAAAGCCAACGATCTCCACAAGAGGGAAAACAAGCAAGATAAGCGGATTTACATTCTAGAGAAACAGTACTTGCGTTTTGAAGAACGTTTGAAAAAACAATCCAAGAAAATATTATCTGTGGAAACGCTTGAGAGGGCCATTATGAAAAAGATGTCTGGGTTACTGAGTAGACAAAACGTCCAAGAAAAACTGTACAGAAATCTGAAAGATCGACTTCAAAATTTTATGCACTCTCAAGAAGAAAATCCCGTTTTTGCTAAGGCCCTCAAGCAACACAAAGAAAGTTTGATAAGAAGAGGTAAAATACGTCGATAAACTGCCAACTTACGTTACATCACATTTATATCACTTGAAGAAAATTTTGATTTCTATTTACTGCATTTATTTCTTCTCAGAGCGATTGCTTGTTCCTGTGACAACTACTGCGTCACTCAGCAACATTGTTGCGTTCTATGCGTATTTATCAAAGGATGTTCCATCCCCCAGCGGCCACCATATCCTCACGTTTGATAACGTAATCACCAATGCAGGAAATGCTTACCATCCCCACTCTGGTACATTTATAGCGCCCCGATCTGGGTTTTACGTTTTTACATGGACTATAAGAATATTTGGAACAGCACATCACTCAACAGAACTGTTAGTCAATAACAATGTCGCCGGATCGACGTATCTTGATCCAGCTAATACTATTGATGGCAGTGTTACCGGTACCGTTGTGGTACATGTTGACCAGGGAGATGATGTTTTGGTAAGAACTCTGGACCGGTATTACAGGGGTGATATAATAAGCAGATTTGAAGGACGATCATCCTTTGCAGGATGGGCTTTAGCTTAAATCAAGTGCATAAAAATAAATGAATATTACCTTGTTTTAAGTAGAACGTTTCATGCTTCTTTACTTTTACATAAAAAATATGCTGTAGGCAGTGTAACTTTTTTTTCTCTAGTCATGACTTTTATCGTGTTATACTTTGTTAAAGGTTCATCATCCTTTCTTTTGATTCTATTTGGTTCATAATAATTTTCCAATAATTATCAATTTCCATTTGAGAAACCTCTCTTATTAGAGGGCCAAGCCTTATCAAATTACAATTCACGCAATATCAAAACTTATTTACTAAATAAGTGTTAGCACAATACGTAAAGAGTATTTAAACTGGCCTTAAGACCGTAAGAAGAAAACATGACGTGGAATCATTTTAATATTCATGGAGACAATGTTTAAATTTAAATGAGTAGCTTCCCTTAACATTTACGAATTTATCGGGAAAAATATACCCATTGGGATATAGCAAAATATTATGACACAACAGGTAAGTTTTTTGTGTTCAAGAACTGTTAATCATTGTTTGAAAAGGTTGGTAATGACACGACAATATATGAGAACTTATTTTCTCGTTAGGCCATTTGAATTTCAGCAACGTTAACGTTTTTGTGATATATTCATACGCACTGTTTTTGATGCGTAAATTTCATAGTAAAGTAAAAGGAAGTTTCATTTTATTGATTAAAAATCATAATTAAATGATGAGAAATAAGGTAATATTTTTTCCTTAGATGAAGTATCGAAGAAAAAATTGAACGGAAAACGTTTTCATCAATGGGCGTACGTTTTCCGTCCAAATTTTTTCTTTGATACTTCGATCACAGGAAATAATATATCATTCATTTCTTAAATCACTAATGCTGGAAATGCCTATCATGCCCACACTGGGTGATTTATAGCGCCTCGATCTGGTCTATACGTGTTTTCATGGACAAGAAGATTGCTTGGATAAGCATATCACTCAAAAATATTGGTCAATAATATTATTTTTTGATCCAGCTAATACTATAAATAGGTGGCAGTGTCACCGGTAGCGTTGTGGTACATGTGAACCAGGATGATGTTCTAGTAAGAACTCCGGACTTATGGAATGCTGGTGATATAATAAGCAGAAGTGAAGGTAGATCCTCTTTTTGCAGGATGGGCTTTAGCTTCCAAATAAAGTAATCTTACCTTATTTTTCAGTAGAAAATTTCATGCTTCTTTAGTTTTACAATAAAAAAAGATATCATAGATAGCTAGTGTGACTTTTTTTCTCACTCGCGGCTTGTATTGTGCTACACGTTGCTAAAGATTCATCAGCATTCCCTCAATGTTGGAGTAATTCTCTTGTGAATGAAGCTTTACAAATAACAGTTCAAGCAACATCTAAACTGAATAACTGTTAGCACAATAGATAAAATATCTATTTGTAGTTTAAAGTAACGCTGCCATCCATCACACTACCTGAATTCAGATACTTTTCGTGCTGTTACATTTTCCTGAGAACGTCATATTTTGACTTTTGTACTTGGCACATTATCATGATTATGACATTATCGAGATTATGCGGAGTCGTTTTTCCCTGCTTTGTAGGATTTAGCTGGAGAAAGTACAACCATAATTATCAGTATTTTTAATATTTTTGATATTTGAAAATTGTTCCCAACAATAAAATGATATTTTCTAACCATTGTTTTCTTTAGACCAATATAAAAAATCAATACATGCATTAAATAACATCCAAAATTACTATTGGTCAGTTGTTCAATCATGCATCTGTTTTTATAAAGAATACATCACCTACGTACTAGGGAATGTTTTGCTAAACGTTCATAATTTTCCGAAATAATTATTCTCGTAACAGGGATACACAATGCCTTGTCTCTTATCTTATCCATATTTTCTTTAAAGATTGCCTGGTTATTGCATTTAAATCCACTGCATATCTCAGCTGATGTTGCCACGTTTGTAGATGTAAACAACATTCCTGTGTCATCGAGTGCAAGCACTTGGCTGAAGCCGAATGCAGCCAAACGGCACATATATAGAAAAGAGAATTATTTTTAAAACATGATATTCTATGTAAGAGAAAATCACTAATAACTATTTATTTAAACATGAAAATATTGCCGTTTAGTTGTTACAAATTCTTGCAAATATCGGTAAATAGTTATTTTGAGCTTTATTTCCTTACAAGGATCAATCAGGGCGGCACTCCGGCGGAGCAACTGTCATGACATCAAACCTCATTATGACCTCATTGCCATTAATATTTTTTTCATGTGTAGCCTTAACTGTACTGCGTAAAACCATGTATAATAAATGTGTATGGTAGACTAAATAATAATTTTCTGTCACCTTAAAAGATGTATCTTAAATGATTTTAATAGTCATCTATTTGGTACAATATAAAAGAAAAAGAAAAGTTAATAAATTCTTGTCAGATAATTTTCATTTATTTTCAAATTGAAATAAAAGTTTTCTGTTTGATTCCCAAATGCCACTGCATGGTTTATTTATAAACCTCTGGAATTTGACTGTATTTTCTGAAATATTGCAGTAAAAATCTGGTATCTTAAATATTTACTTCTTTATCAAATTGATTTGGAAGTTCCAATCTCTTATTCTTAAAAAAAGTATTCTACCCTCTATATTTCTTGGTCAGGAAAACGAGGTTTGACTGTTTTTATTTATTTATTTAAGATAGAATGTGGGAATGGCAAAATTAAGAAATAAATTTAAAACAAAATAAAGGTATGTTGTATATGTACGAGTTGTTTTAGCTCTGAGCCAGGCTCGCCTAATTCTCCCATTGACTACAGTTCCAAGCAATACCAGTTTATGTCGGTGGCCAACTCAACGGCAGTCGGAAAGGCAAAGATGCTCACAGTAGCTTACAAAGGTATATACAGATATCTCATTCTAAAACTCACAGTAGCTGACAAAGGGACCCATACAGATATCTCATTCTAGCTGACAAAGATATCTAATACAGATATCTCATTCTAAAACTAGAGAAGCTGACAAAGGTATATACACAGATATCATCCTAAACCTCAGAGTATCTGACAAAGGTATATACACAGATATCATTCTTAAACTAAGAGTAGCTAACAAAGGTATTTATAAAAATATCGCTCAAACACTAAGAGTATCTGACAAAGGTATTTATACAGATATCATTATAAACCAAAGAGTAGTTGACAAAGTATTTGTATAGATATCACTCTAACACTATGAGTATTTGACAAAAGTATTTACACAGATATCATTCTAGTCTTAGAGTATCTGACAAAGGTATTTATATAGATATCATTCTAAAATTCACAATAGCTGACAAAGGATAACATTCTAAAACTCACAGTAACTTGACAAAGGTATCTATAAAGATATTATTTTAAAACTCACAGTAGCTGACAAAGGTATTTATACAGATATCACTCTAACACTAAGAGTAGCTGACAAATGTATTTTAAAAATATCATTTTAAAACTCACCGTAGCTACAAAGGTACCTACAAGGTACCTACAAAGATATCATTCTAAAACTCACTGTAGCTGACAGGAATATATAAAGATGTTATTCTAAAACTTGCAGTAGCTTTCAAAGATATCTAAAATAGTAGCTGTCAAAGGTATCTAAACAGATATCATTGTAAAACTGACATTAGCTATTATGACATCATTCTAAAACTTGTAGTAATTGACAAAGATATCTACACAGATATCACTGTAAAACTGCCAGTAGCTGACAAAGGTATCTATACAAATATCATTCTAATACTCAAAGTAGCTGACAAAGATATCTAAACAATTATGATTCACAATAGCTTGCAAAGGTTTCTAAACAGAAATCATTGTAAGAATGACATTAGCTATTCTGATTTTATTCTAAAACTTGTAGTAATTGACAAAGATATCTACACCGATATCATTCTAAAACTGCCAGTAGCCAGCTACTCAGGATAAAATATCTATAAAGACTCGCAGTAGCTGACAAAGATTTCCTAAACTCACAATGGCTGACAAAGATACCTGTTAATTTGTTTAATCTCTCTCTCTCTCTCTCTCTCTCTCTCTCTCTCTCTCTCTCTCAGAATTCATTCAAAATATGTACCAATTGATAATCTACTCTTCATACATATTTTCAATGTTTACATGTACTTGTTATTGTACCTTGACCTATGGGAGAGAACGATCATAGGCAGTCAGGCCTGCTGTTTAATCCATTTCTATGTATAAAATATATTTTAAACTAAAGATATCATTCTAAATCTCTCTGTGTCTAACAAAATATCTATTCAGATATCATTTATAAACTAATAGTGGCTGATATACAGATATCATTCTAATACTTACATTAGCTTAGAAAGATAAATGTCAAATCACTAAAATATAACTTAGTTTTAATAGTTACTTCACATATATTTTATCTTATTAAATGAAGTCAACACACTGATAACATCTAACACAAACAAAAAAAATAAATCAAACATTTAATTGCAAGCAAAGGAGACTTTAAAATTCAATCACAATTTTTAAACAGCTGATGAAGATCAGTTAACACATGCTGAAATCTCTCGTGATAAAAAAAGTAAGTATGGAATGTACACAAAACTTATTGAATTCTGCACAACATTACTAACTCTTACGCTAACTCAAATGAAACTTACACAAACCCAAGGTATCCCAACACATACTGAACACACAGGCACTTGCTGTTGAAAGTATTTTAATAAACGTAATCAAACTTGATCTTTCATTATGGCCTTTCTTGTATCATAGAATGCTGATTTATAACTAATATTTTTGAAAAAATTCTGCACAAATATATATTTTTCAAAAGAGCCACTTTTACAAGTTTATTTGAGTGTTTACTTTTTTATGCACATATTTGTATCATGTAAAGGTACATGTATAAAAAGAAAATATTTTTTAACAAACTTCTATTTTCATTTTGGGATTTTTGATAGATGTAATGACTCAGTTAGAGTGATAGAAAAATGTGTTCACTAAATGACCAGTTACATGTACAAAAACATTTTTTTAACATTAACTTCTCTTTTTTTGTTTTAGGATTGATAGATGCTTCAAAGAGAGGTGATTTAACAAAGGTGGGTAAATTACAATATTTATGGGTAAACAGGTATCACCTTGTATTATTTGTCACAGTTGATTGATTATATACTGATTATTTTCACAGTTCACTGATTTTTATAATTTTTATTCACAGTTGGTTGACTTGTTCTGTAATCAGGATGCGGACCTTCTAGCGACTGACCAATATGGCATGACCTCACTGCACCATGCTGCACGATTTGGACATAAGGGCATTGTCAAATATCTCATAGATAATGGTAAGACACTTAATTCTAATTAAAAATAAAAAGATACCTCATTGATAACAATAATAAGGAAACCTAAAAAAAAAAAAAAAGAGCTAAAACATTAAAGAAAATACTAGTATCTCAGTGTTATATTTTTCTTTACAGCGCCCCCTGTCATTTTGGATATGGTGGACTATGAGAAGTAAGTGAGGGAGTCAATGTTATAGATGACTGAATTTTTCACTTATGAATAGCAGTAAACAGAATAAAAGATTCAGATTGCTTTCATTTAAAAATATCATAACTGTATTCTTGCAGAACCTAATGCAATATAGAATGATAAGAAAATAAATTCTATCATCTGAACTCAAACAGAATTGTACCTATTGCATTGTTCCCCAAAAAAGGATATACTGAAACCCTTTCCTACTGAGTGATTTTATACAATGGTTTGCTTGACTTTGAACCTCTTGGATGATTTTGTCATTGACTTACTTCCAGAGGACAGACAGCATTACACAAGGCAGCGTGGTACCAGAGACGGACGATCTGTTACATGTTAGTGGAGGCCGGCGCCTCCCTCACACGTACTGACTACCAGGGGAACACTCCGCGGCTACAGGCACTGAAGGCCGACGACAAAGAGCTGGCCGCTTATCTAGAAAGTAGGTCACCCACTCAGGGGAGTCATGTAATTCATTCTATTTCATTTAAATTTTGTATAGACTTTGATGTAGCATTATGATCTGATTTTAAATCTTGTTCAAAACTTGTTCTCTGTAAATGGGCCAGAGGACAAATTAGTTGTAGGTTAGATATTTTTACAAGTGATTCATTTCTTGTTAATTTATCTGTTGGCAGACAAAAGCATGACTTAGTAGGTAAAGTTCCTAGCTCCAGTATCATATCTACTACAGGCTGATCTAGAACATTACTATACAGACACTACACTGCTAATTTATACATAGAGAACCACCCCCAAAATGTAGTGCTAGATGTAGATAGACTAAATGTATAAAATCGATTCTCCTTTGCTATCATGGTGAAGAAATGCAGAAAAAAAATCGAAAATTAGCAACACACAGAAATCCTCATTCCAAATTCGATTTCAATACCATTATTTATTTTAAATTTCATTATGCTGTGACAAATTACATAATCATGTATATCTGATGTCAATCATTAAGCTTGAGCCTTATTATTGAAGACAGTTAGAAAATATGTAAATTAAGTGTCATTATATTTTGTTTTATTCAGGTCAAGAGGAAGAAATGAAAAAAAATAAATAAAATTCTCTTGTCCTTTTTTTGTAGGTCAGAAGCATTTTCAACTGGTTGTGTCAGAGGATCAGGAAAGAGAGCACCAAATCCCCGGATGAACACATGGCTTTGTTTGTTATGGAACATTAAACCGAATACTGAATGGGTAGGCGTTACGCCATTGGCTGAAATCAGGTATTTAATTGTTTTCATTTTAAAGTAAAATTAATGACCTTTGAAATAAATGATGGGATGAGGGAATATTACAGAAACTATAGAAATACCAGGGAAGATTTTAGGAGTGGGGGTTGATTTTTTATGCCGCGTGTTATTTACTGCGAATCTTTATAAGTTGAAAATAACTGCAATTTTGACCTATAAACGCCATGGGACCATATATTTTTTTCAGTATATTTTGTTAGGGCTTAGAACAAAGTTTGAAATGATGCTAAAGATTTTTCTGAAATTGTCATAGTAAAGTACTGAGAGGGCCTAAGGTTTGTATGGAGTTCTATGGGAAAATAATTAGTGGTCTTTTCCCTATAGAGACCCCAATTTTTATAATAATTAGTAAAGTCCTGTACAGTTGACATGGTCAAAGGAGGAAGGTAAGTTAAGAAAATGTATTAAATTGTTCTTAAGATGAATGATTGTATGTATGCATAGATTTATGTATGTATTTTGCATGTACATGTGACTATGTATTTATTATGTTTTGCTCTATCTGTGTATATTATGGAAGTGTAGGACAGTGACCTGGTGTTCATTTTTTTTTCATTTCCTAGACTTTTGCACTTTTAGCAGTTTTTCAAATAATTAAGGTGGCACATAAAAGGAATTTTTGTGACGGACAAGTGAAAGGAGGACATTTTCTGTCTTGTCATCTCATGTTTGGTAGTGTATGTGTTCCTCTGGATTGCCCCCCCCCCCCTTTCTTGGCTGCAGGGTGATCAGTTTGTAGTTTTTTTTGTTTCTATGTTGTAGCTACACAAAGGTCTATGTTTTCTCTTTTTTCGCTCTTCGTAGTTTCCTCAGAATTACTCGCTGCGACTCACTTTCTAATGGTTTCTAGTTTTTGTACTTAGAGTTACTTCCCTTAGACCTGCTGACCAGACAGGTGGAATTTCAACATGATGATATCTTAACAGTTGTGACCTTTGGCTTCTGATTTTTTTTCATAAATTATTGTAATGACCTTGAACTGCATGTATGACATTTGACCTTTATTATATTCACATGTAATATTATGTAATATTGAAAAAAAACATGTATTCCACCCTTGGCGGATCCATTTTTCATACATTTAGCTATGTAGAAGACATGTAATTAAGGAAATTTTTATAAAACTTGAAAAATATTGTTGTTTCTTTCATGATTTATGCTTAATTTGACTAATTTTATTGATTTATTTTCATTTAAGCACTTTAGAGGAATTTCATCTTTCAGCTTTCTTGGCCCCGGCAGTGTCTGGTTTTTCTCTGATCACAGGGGCATTTTCTCTACATAAGAAGAAAATGGAGATTCCCTACCCCAACTTGCTATGTATTTTGTCGGACAGTTTTCTGTACATTGCAGGTAATTTTTTTATTTATTAACTTTCCAGCCTATTATTGTATAGTACATTTTGGGGGTTGAAGTCAGTTTTTGCTTTTCTTTAATTTAAAAAAAAAAATATTTAAATTCTCCTTTTCTTAGCATAAAATTCAAAAAGTAGCTTCTGATTGTAATGTATAAGAATACAGACATTGAACTTTGATTTGTTATCAAAAGGATTGATTTAAACTTGTCTAAATTAATTGTAAACAAAAATAAAAGGGGGGGACCTGTTTTTTCTTTAAGGTTTTTTACTGGGGGGTGGGGGGGACTTTTTTGTACATACTTAAGCAAAAGGAGGGATTAGATAAGAATCAATTAGAATATCAGAGTCTTAAATAATTTACTTTGCATAAACATAAAAAAATTCTATATCAGTCTTTTTAAAACCTTTGAATTTTGCTTAATTAACTATTTTATCCAATTTTGGAGCTTTTTTCCTAATTCTGGGGAGAATCCACCCTTATGAAATTATTGACTCAATTTTGACTTCATATCACTTTATTAACATTAAAACACAAAAACAATTCATTGTACAAATATTTTATTTATTACAGTCTCCAATATATCCAAATATCATCACCGCCCCAGACGTCATTCACTCCATTGAATTGTGCTGGAAGCAGTAAGGTGTCATCATTTGAAGGTCACAGTATCCAATACACTGAAGTCACAGGACTCAAATTTATACATGTTCACAGGTAGGTGTATAGTCTTTGAAATTACCACAATTGACTAATTCTGAGATAGGTAAGTATGTGAGTATAGGAAAGAGAGCACCAAATCCCCGGATGAACACATGGCTTTGTTTGTTATGGAACATTAAACCGAATACTGAATGGGTAGGCGTTACGCCATTGGCTGAAATCAGGTATTTAATTGTTTTCATTTTAAAGTAAAATTAATGACCTTTGAAATAAATGATGGGATGAGGGAATATTACAGAAACGATAGAAATACCAGGGAAATTTTAGGAGTGGGGGTTGATTTTTTATGCCGCGTGTTATTTACTGCGAATCTCTATAAGTTGAAAATAACTGCAATTTTGACCTATAAACGCCATGGGACCATATATTTTTTTCAGTATATTTTGTTAGGGCTTAGAAAAAAGTTTGAAATGATGCTAAAGATTTTTCTGAAATTGTCATAGTAAAGTACTGAGAGGGCCTAAGGTTTGTATGGAGTTCTATGGGAAAATAATTAGTGGTCTTTTCCCATCAGAAACAGCTGTTTGACTGGTTCCCCAGAAAAAGCAGTTTACTGGTCCCCCAGTTCCATTAAAGGCCAATACATGTGATAAAAAACCCTGAACTTGGCCCTACATTGTGATATTTCTGACAACTTTCCACTTTTTGTGTTTTTCCCAGTTTTGTGATGCAGTGAATGGTGTTAGTCATGAGTGGGTACTGTATAAAAGAGTGTGAGATATTTTTTTTTCTACTTTTTACCCTAATATCTTTGTCTAGGATTATTTTTGTCTTTGGATTTGATTGGTTACAATTATCTGTGATATATAGGCTGTTTCAAATTTATTACAGTTTGTGTATTCAAAATTTGGGTATTTGATTTCAAATTTGCAAATTATTGCTTGAA
>NW_026941157.1:0-12802 GCF_032062105.1 Saccostrea cuccullata
TGGAGGGAAAGAGTGACAGACGGACAACGGACAGACAGACAGACAGACAGACGGACGGACAGAGTGATTACTATAGGGCACCCGCAAATCCTTGCGGGGCCCTAATTAGGGAAAGGTTAAAGGTTTACTATATAACTGCATGTTTTTCAGGGACTTGCTTATCCTCCATAATGGTTCTACATCCAATTTAATCATGAAAAGAGAAAAGGCATCAGTTGATCTGATACTGGTCATGCAACATCCAGCTAAACAAAATCAATAGACTAGAACTTTGTTGAAAGTGGGTAATCCACCATGAATCTTAAAATCTCGGGTGAAGTGCAACATGGGCTGAAAAACACGGAGTATTAAAATAATTGATAAATCATTCTACACATAACCTCAGAAGTGAGAAAAAATCTGTTCAGTATTTAAAACATTATACACTGTCAGATCATAGCTATTTTAAGATCACCTCATATCAACCTATTCATCCTCTATTTGCCGCCTATCTCGTTACTGAATTAAGAAAAAAAACAACTACTTTTTCAAGTTTTATTCTGATACAGAAAACAAAATTGCCCATTAGTATCTCTTCAAGAAAAGTAACTCTACCAAATCATGACATTCCAGAGATCTTTGTTTCCAGATGGTTTGCTTTTATCTCTGTAAGGTATTTAGTACATGAACTATATAATATCAGCATACATGTACCTTCTATTTTACAGTAAAACGGTTGTACATTATTTACAGAGTTATAGTGCACAGCCTATAAATAAGAATCCAGAGACCATATCTGGATCATTAACATTTTTTTTTTCAGTTTCTATGGTCCACTAATGAAAATTTACAGCTCAGCTGTCTGTTGCCTTGTAATGGTCTTCATCTATTGTGGAGTAAATGTGACCTTCGCTGCTCAAAAATTCTATGGCTTCTCTGTAATAGAAACAACAGAGAAGTAAATTAGTTATCTGATAAAACTTCAGATTTTTTTAAAATACAAGAGGCCCACGGGCCTTATAGGTCATCACCTGAGTATCATGTAACAACTTTCCAGCGATTGTATTTGGTTTGTGTTTTAATCCAAAAGCCATGAAATTCACAAATTTTGAAAGAGGCACCACTGCTTATCAAAGGGCAGATTTCAAAGCATTAATTTATTTTTAGTCAAAGTACCCCCCTGGTACCCCTGACCCAGCGGCCCTGAAATTATGTATTTTGAAAGAGGCCACTTTCTTCATTATAAGGCCAGAATTTTTTTATGGTTAGGTTTAGTTTTGAACATGAGAATGAAAAAGTCCCGAAGGAGACGGAAATTTAAAAAAAAATTTGATAAATCAATTATTAACATTTGTACATTCTTTTTTATGCTATCCTAATAGGCTCCTTACCACTGCACACATAATGCTTAAAAATTGGAAAGTAGAACATTTAATTGCTTATTTCATCATCTGCCAGTTTGGGCCAGTTATATAAATTTTGTGATGTTGATCAAAATATATTTTAAAAAATCAATTCTATAAAAGTCTTTCAATATATCTTTATTTTTTTAATATGTGTTAGGTGAATGTGTAGACATTGTTCTAAAATTTACTTGATGCCTAAAATTATAATTCCTATCATAAAACAGACAGGGAGTATTGGGGAATAGGGTGAACATTTTTATCAATTAAGTGTGAAATAATTTTTCTGGCTGATACAAATGATACTACATGCCTGTATATATTTATATATTCTTGCCTTTTAATAGTTGAATTTTTTTTTATTTCTTCAGGTTATTGTTTATTTCTTCCTCAAATGGACTTAACTTCTCCCATAGTTTTATTCATTACATCTGATGCATAAGCAACCCTTTTCTGAAGAATGATGCTTAGACTGTAAGCTATAACAGAGACCTAAACAATGTCGCTGGCAATATGCAATAGCTACCACGAGCAGTTTAAAAGCTGGGGGAGGAAAATAATTTAAAGACAGATACTTTTGAAACGAATACATAATTATCTCACCAGCATGTCATTGTGCAACAAAGTCATCAGCATTTTATTTGTCCTTTGGACGGGTGAAACGTTTTGAATGGCACTCTTATCGATGAATTTTACACTAAACCAAGCTATCTTCTGAAAAGATCTAGCTTTATTTACCCGCCATTTCATCATAAAACCGGAACTGTGAGTTCGTTGAAATCTCAATCCCGACTCAAATTTGACATCGGAAAGAAATCTTTTTTTATTTCTTTTCTGAAAATTCAAAACCTTGAGCGGAGGGTTTGTAAAACTGAAAATAAAATAAATCCTGGCCTTAAATATGTAATTAGATCATTAGCATATTAACCAGGAGCAAAGGATAAGATTTTCAAAGAATTCATGCATTTCACTATATAATCATCAGAGCCCCACCCTAAAACAAGAACCCCTGACCCTGGGGCCATAAAATTCACAATTTTGGTAGAGGCACTCTTGCTCATCATAACTATGTACTTAGTTAGTTTATTTAATACCCAGGAGCAGAGAAAAAGATTTTCAAAGAATTCATGTATTTTCACTATATAATCAATAGAGCCCCGCCCTAACACCAGAACCCCTGACCCTGGGGCCATAAAATTCACAATTTTGGTAGAGGCACTCTTGCTCATCATAACTATGCACTTAGTTAGTTTATTTAATACTGAGGAGCAGAGAAGAAGATTTTCAAAGAAATAATGCATTTTCATTATATACTTATTTAGCCCCGCCCTACCACTAGAACCCCTGACCCCAGGGCCATGAATTTCACAATTTTGGTAGAGGACTCATTGCTGATTACAATCATGCAAACAGTTTGACTGCTTAATGTCCAGGAGTAAAGAAGAAGATTTTTAAAGATTGCATTAATTTTAGTGGTTTTGGCCCCACCTTTCAGGCCCCAGGGACCATGGAATTCAAAATTTTTGTTCCCCTTCACCCATGGATGCTTTGTGCAAAAATTGGTTGAGTGGTTTCCGAAAAGAAGCTGAAAATGTTCAAATGTGAACACACGACGGACGATGGACGACGCCTTACGCCGACGGACGCAAACAGATGGCAATAGGTCACCTGAGTTACTCAGGTGACCTAATAAATAAGGGGCATAACTCTGTCAAATATGGCATGATTATAACCTTGAAAACACAACTTGACCTAGATATTCATCTGATATATCTGTATACCAAATTTCATTTCAATATGTGCAACGGTTTGAAGAAAATAAACGGAAACTTAGTGGAGCGACAGACCTGACAGGCCTTGCAAAAATTCCTAATTTTGAAGAAGGGGGAAATTTTAAGTTATCTCCATAATCATGCAGACAGAAATCATCAAAACCCTTGTTTAAATCACTCAGATTATCTGAATTTGGTGCTCAATGAAAATGGAAATCCACATTTACACAGTCTTATGCTGTTGCAAAAGTATAAAAGTACAATCTAAAGCTATGTTTGCAAATGATTTCAAGGTATCTTACAACACTGCCTATTCACAATAGCTAAGGAATGTCATATAAAGTAAAGAGGCATAAAAAATTAGACTGGTAGTCCCATAAAAACAAAAAAAAAAAGAAAAAAAAAAAAAAAACTCATCTCAACATTGGAATTTTTCTGTTTTTCAAATCAACCAGATAAAAACTTGGCATATTTTACTGAATCTAATTGACTCAAAATTATAAAACCTCAAACCTTGATCAATCTGTTTTATTATCATTACATCAGCTTGTGACTGTAAGTGTATCAGTAGAATGTAGCACTGAAACTGGTTTTGGAATTTTTATAAATCCAAGGACCATACCACTATCCTGATTCAAAATATCTCCTGTGGTTGTTTTGTTATGGGAGCTCCTGAGAACTTGACCTAGACAATACCATACAAATATATATCTGTATACCGAATAATAAAATTTATTATTTCCTATGGCTTTTAACACAAGCTTTGATTGGTTACAGAGTTGGGTGTAAATTTCCATGCACCTGACTTGAGCTGGAGGTAAATAAAACGTGACGTCACAATGCATAGTTTTTATATGATAAAAAGCAAATGACATGACGTCGCAATGCATTGTATTACATAGTAAAACTTATCGTAGGTTGAGACACAGCATGTTTACAAAGAATTTATTTTGGAACATAGGAAATCAATTCGTTATCCAGGTCCAATCAAGGGTGTACAAATGTATTCCATACACCTTTCAGTCTCAGGGTGTATGGAATAAAACCTGGGTAAATCTAAAGCTATGTTTGCAAATGGATAAGTAAGGTATCTTACAACAGTATTTCACAATGTAGTTATTCTACAATAGCCACTTATTACAGCAAAAATTACGTTCTGCTAAGTTCCCTTTAAGAAAATTGAGATGTGTGAAATTTAGACAAATTTCCTATCTTTGAGATAGCCTCCACCTTAAAACCCCGTTGAGGTGAGGAATGGTACATACACATCATAGTTTCAGAGATACAATTAGCTTCACATACAATACATTTTTCAAGAGAATCAGGTGGAACTGGGATTACTTTAAAGAGGATACATAAGCTTTTACAAATATCTCTTGTGATAGCAATTTTGGTTCAAGCACTGCAACTCCTTAACCAATCTACTCTAGATTTGATTTATTGACCAAATTGATCCAAAGTTACATTAAAATATTCTTAAGACAAAATCAGCTTTGGTGGTTTTGATGTCCTAGGAGTTCTTATTCATTGCCAATCCTTTTTCTGGACGTTTGACCAAGGAAAGAGAGACAGTGCTCTGGACATACTGATTAAGTTTAAAATTAGTATTTTGTTACATACAAATCTTACATTAGCCATTTGTTTGGACAGTGCCAGATGACTGTGAGTGACCTCTAGCATGTGGTAAGTGACCTCATTCATGTCCATCACTGGTACCATTTTAAAAGCAGTAACATTTCTCTGACGTCACAAACGATCGTTTGTCCCATAAACCCTCAAACGTGTTCTCTCTCAAGGCCACAATTCTCTCTGTATCAGGAACACTCTCCTACAATTTTTCGTGGAAATAAAATTCATCAAGTTTCATTTTCAGTAAAATAAAAACAGCCTCCAAATGCATATTTCATGGTGACCTTTACACTTTCAGTGCCTAGGGGCCCATAATATTTATCTCTTAGAAGTAATCCAGAAAACAGAAGCTTTCATCTAAACTTAAAAGGTACATGTATTGCCCAAATAGAATGGTATGTGAAGAAGACTTCAGAGTAAAACATCCCTTCTTAAAAGGGCTTAGGAATATATTTCCACTTACATCATTATCAACAAACTGTTTGACTTCCAGTGGTGGTCCTGTCATGTCATCCCCCTCATACTCTATCCTTGTTGGCGACTCTTTCACAGCAATAATTAAACCAACTTATCTGTAAAGCAGATATAAAGCTTTTACATCTTGAATGAGATTACAAGAAAACTTCTCTTTAATAAGAACAAGAGGCCCATGGGCCTTATAGGTCACCTGAGCATTATTCAACAACTTTCCAGTGATTGAAGTTGATCCATGTTTTAAGCCAGATGCTATAGCATTTACAATTTGGTCATCATAACTATACACTTAGCAGTTCCTTAGTTTGGTTACTTTATACCCATAGACAGGGTAGGAGAACAAAAAATGCATTTCAAGTAATATTCAGCAATAATCAGTAGTGCCGCTCCCACACATGAACCCTTGACTCTTAGGCCTAGATCACACATTGCACTATTTTTGGAAAGACATCCTTGCTTTTCAAAAATATTTGATTAATACCAAGGAGCACATTTCAAACAATTCATTCATTTTTAGTATATAAGTACAGCCCCCCCCCCCTCGATGGTGCAACTGACCCTGGGGGCCTTGAAATTTACAATTCTTGAAGATTAGGGATTGCTCATAACTATATAGGTAGTTCATCTGCTTAAAACCTAGGAACAAAGAAGAAAATATTCAAAGAATTAATGTTTTTTCACTATACATGTATAATCAATACAGCCCCGCCCTAACACCAGAATCCCTGGCCCTGGGGCCATAAAATTCACAATTTTGGTGGTAGAGGCACTCTTGCTCATCATAACTATGTACTTAGTTAGTTTATATGAAACCTAGGAGCAGAGAAGAAGATTTTCAAAGAATTCATGTATTTTCACTATATAATCAAAAGAGCCCCACCCTAATACCAGAACCCCTGACCCTGGGGCCATAAAATTCACAATTTTGGAAGAGGCACTCTTGCTCATCATAACTATGTACTTAGTTAGTTTATTTAATACCCAGGAGCAGAGAAAAAGATTTTCAAAAAATTCATGTATTTTCAGTAAAATAAAGAGCCCCACCCTAAAACCAGAACCCCTGACCCTGGGGCCATAAAATTCACAATTTTCAGTGCACTCTTGCTCATCATAACTATGTATCTAGTTAGTTTATTTCATATTCAGGAGCAGAGAAGAAGATTTTCAGAAATAATGCATTTTCACTATATACTTATTTAGCCCTGCCCTAGCACATGTACCCCTGCCCAAATAGAATGGTATGTGAAGAAGACTTCAGAGTAAAACATCCCTTCTTAAAAGGGCTTAGGAATATATTTCCACTTACATCATTATCAACAAACTGTTTGACTTCCAGTGGTGGTCCTGTCATGTCATCCACCTCATAATCTATCCTTGTTGGCGACTCTTTCACAGCAATAATTAAACCAACAATGGTTATCTGTAAAGCAGATATAAAGCTTTTACATCTTGAATGAGATTACAAGAAAACTTATCTTTAATAAGAAAAATATCCACTTTCCATTTTAAACATTTGATATAAAATCTCTAGTTACTAAATTTACTTGTACAGTAAATTTTCAGTTGTGTTTTAAGCACATATGATCTCCTTCTAAGTAATATACCTGAGCTAATTCAATGTCTCCGGAGTAAAATTTGTCGTCATTCTGTGATGCGCTGAGAATTTCAGCAGTTGTGCAAGGAAGTATGTTCTGTGCCCTGTTACGACTCTGAAAAAGCAACAAAATCCAAAATATGTATATATAATTACAGACCTGTTTACCCATATCCTTGTCTCTCAGTATTTTTTAATTTTCCATGAGATTTTGGCATTTGCCAGTAAGATTTCATTTTCCATCGATTTTACATACATTTATGGTGAACAACTGCTTTTCTGATTACTAAAACATAATTTAATAATAGGGTCTTTGTCATTTTATACCACAGCGCCTTGGCAACCCGACATCACTTCTGTGTTTGAAATCTTTCTCTCTTTTAGCAATTAAAAATCGTGAAAGAAGGATATGGACTGAGACTGATCAAAACGAAAACAAATTGCTAAATTCCAAACACATGTATTTCCGATTTCCGTATTTTCATAATAGCAAACGTGAGACATATCTTGGACTAAAAATCCGTAAAAAATACGGCGAAATCATAAGAGTAAACAGGTCTGTAATTATTAGTGTTGGCAACGAGTACCCGGTTAACCGGTTAACCGTCGAACGATGCGAGTATCGGTTAGCAAAAATGCTATTCGGTTACTCGGATTAAATGCATCTTATATGTAAATAACCAAAAAATAAAATGTTAATTTGTTTATAAGTGTAAAAATAAACAATTCGTTTTTTCCTTTACCGTTAGACTTAATGATCTATGGTTTCACTACTACGATTGATTGGTTTTCACACTTAATCAATGTTAATTGATAGCTTTAATTGCCAGCAGGTTATATAAGTTTTGAAGACTCGAGTTATAATTACCTCATTAAATAATTTAACAAGATGCCGCCAAAGACATGTACATGTATAGCTTGGAAATATTTTAAAAGAACAGCTGATTCCATACTTGTAAAATGTAATTAATGTGAATTGGAGTTATCGTGACTTCAAATTTCTAAATAATTATTCTCCTAGAACGTGACATTTATCGGGGGTTGAAAAGTAAAACTGATGAACCACATTGTAAAATAGGTGATACACTGAATATTTATTTTTCTTCTGATTGAATTAATTTTTGATTAAATTTATATTTAAATTCAAGATATTACGTGCGTCTTCTTTTTAAGTTTATAAATAAAAGTTAATTCACAATACCTTCGTGTTTTATTAGAACCGATGAGTAAAAGATGAAATAAATGATACATATGAATAAATCATCCGAGTAACCGGGTACTCGATCGGAAGATTGAGCGAGTAACCGGTTACTAAAAATCGTCCGATTTGCCAACACTAGTAATTATACAAAGCATTCCATGTCAACAAGAAAATAAACACTTTAAACGTTGAAATAAATCATCATACTTTTTATTAATATGCAAACAACATGCATTTAATCATAATCATATATGCTGTATGTATGAGATGGCTCTAGCTCCTAGGATTAACACTTCAAGGCTATTTCTCCTACGATGTAAATTTATCACACACCATTCACAATACATGTATTGTGAAATCACTAATTTTCATGGGTTTTAATTTTCTTTGTTTTAGAAGTATGGAGAGACCCCACAAATTCAAAACTAACATGACCTGTTAAATTTCATATGCATTACTACTAAACATTGTCCAACCACAAAATAAAATCCCAACAAACCATTAATGAAACCACTATTTTGTCCCACAATAAAATAGATTTTTAAGTATTTGAATACTTATTCTGGGTGACGATATCTTTATTTTTGTATAGCATTGTTTCAAAACAAAAGCTTTTCATCTCACTTTTCTCTGTTTCCTTTCACATCTGTTATTAAATGAATTGGCCTCTATGGAAAAATATGCTAATACTGATCTTTTCTCCTACCAAGTTAACAGTTTTAAAAACATCATAATGTAAACACAGGGGCTTGTGTAGAGAAAATAAATCAGTTTAAAAAATTAGTACCTCGGAGAGAAAAATACACAAGGGAGGACGCCATTTTGGATACCACCTCGCTTCATCAGCTATTTTCTCGCTTAAATTGTTAAACTAGACATACGAGCCAGTTCATATCCCTTAATTAATGTTTTTTCTTGATGACCTTACTTGCAGTTTTAATCTTTCTTTGTTTACATTTACAGTCTTGGTCAATTTATCGCGTAAACATCCAAAATCGACAACTCCTTGGCTTCTGAGAAAACGAAAGTATGACACGTGACTTAGAGAATCTTTCGTACTACCCCAGATTCAGTCCAAATTCAACAAATTTTAGAAAAAAGTGAAACCAAAATACTTTAACACAGAAGAGCAAAGAAATAAAATAACAGTCATTGATAAAATGAAAGCATCTGAGTTTACCAATAAAATATTCAAATATGTCAGTTTGGGTACGACTATTACCTTTACAGTAATAGTAAAATCCTGAGGCAAACCGAGCGACACTACGTCACGTGTCACACTTTCGTTTTCTCAGAAGCCAAGGAGTTGTCGATTTTGGATGTTTACGCGATAAATTGACCAAGACTGTAAAATGTAAACAAAGAAAGATTAAAACTGCAAGTAAGGTCATCAAGAAAAAACATTAATTAAGGGATATGAACTGGCTCGTATGTCTAGTTTAACAATTTAAGCGAGAAAATAGCTGATGAAGCGAGGTGGTATCCAAAATGGCGTCCTCCCTTGTGTATTTTCTCTCTGAGGTACTAATTTTTTAAACTGATTTATTTTCTCTACACAAGCCCCTGTGACGTAAACATTGAGGATTCTTACCTTCCTGTCTCCCTGTGTACCTTGTGGTGTTCCAAATCCTCCTGGGGACGAAAATCCACCTTGCCCTTGATCTTGACTGTAACCTGTTTAAAGATATTAGGGTCATCTTTAAAATTTATTTATAGGAATGTCATCGAATGACCGCTTTGACAAGTAGTTAAATTTATACTCATTCATTTTATCATTTCAGGTCTAAAACTAAATATGTCGAGGAACTTCGGGTTTTCCTCTTGAATAGACCAAGACAACTGGCTTCTTCTAATTAAATTAAAAGTCATACAAAATAAATATTTATTCAACAAAAGATTAATATCCATACCTCCCTGATTCCACATTTCTCAACCGTTCCAATGTTTTGCTGTTTTGTTGAAGATGGCGCGAAATGCTCGATAGAGTGTAATCTTCGAACAAATTCCGTATATGATTCCGGTATGTCAAATTTATATCATTCTATTAAAAAAATAATTTATTAATTTCCATTTTTAATCAGATTTCTTTTCAACGTTTTCAAGCTTTGCAATTAAATCCAGACATATTCATCATACTTTTATTTCATTTTGAAAATAATTTCCACTTTGAGATAAACCTTTTTTTAATATTTTTAAAAGGAACGTAGTTAAATAGATATTTTTGTGCGAACAATTTTAAATATAATCATTTTTTTGTAACTGAAATTTTACAATCAACGTTTACCAAAGTTTTTGGTCTTAGTCGTAGGTCCTTTTGTAAAACCGACTTTTATCCTTAGTGTTATTCTTAGGACTGGACAAGGAAATATTTTTTTCATAGGAACGGGGGGGGGGGGGGGGGGCTAATTCAAAGAGAAACAAGATGTGTTTGAAGATTAAACTTTTCTTAAATGCAAATTTAATATATTGGCACCTAAAGTAGGGTTTTCTCACTGGAAATACAATTGTGAAATATAAAAGTAGGACAAGGTTAAAGTTTTTAAATAAGTATGGAAATCTCCAAGGTCAAGGTCAAAAGGTCAAGATAATTGGTATCCAATGAAAGATCTTGCCACAAAGAATACATATGTGAAGTATGGAAGCCCTAGCCCTAATCCTAAGCTAAGGTCAAGGTCAAAGATTTTAAAAAGTAGGTCAAACTCCAAGGTCAAGGTCAAAGGGTAACAATTCTTGATATCATATGAAAGGTCTTGTCACAAGGATTAAATATGAAAAGTATGAAAGCAATAGCCCTAAACCTTCAAAAGTTATGGTCAATGTTTGTTTTTTATAAGTAGGCCAAACTCCAAGGTCGAGGTCAAAGGGTCTAAGTTCTTGGTATCCAATGAAGGTTCTTTTCACGAGGATTACATATGTGAGGTATGAGAGCACTACCCCTTACAATTCAAAAGTTATGGACAAGGTTAAAGTTTTTTTCATAAGTACGGAAATTTCCAAGGTCAAGGTCAAAAGGTCAAAGTTGTTGGTATCCAATGAAAAGTCTTTATACAAAAAATAATTTTATGAAGAATGAAAGTCCTGGTGTCAACTGTTCAAAAGATATGGCCAAAGTAAAAGTTTGGAATATTTGTGTAAAAGTGGGCCAAACTCCAAGGTCAAGGTCAAAAGGTCAAATTTGGTGGTACCCAAAGAAAGGTTTTTTCACAAGGAATAAACATGTGAAATATAAAAGTCATAGCTCCACTAAATCAAAAGTTATGGGCAAGGTTAAAGATTTTGCGAACAAACAGACAGAGAGACAGACAGACGGACGGACACGACAAAAACTATATGCCCCGAAACTTCGTTTACGGGGGCATAAAAATTTAAACCCGAAAAAACAAACATATGTAAACATATACATGTAAGTGAAGTAGTAACCGGATATTAGAATTTGACACATTTTGATATTCCACAATTGAAATCAAGGTTATACCTCCTTAAGGATATGCGATTCTCAGCCAGGAAGGATAACTCCAAAAATTAATATTTAATTTGAAATGCATCAAAATGAAGATTGAAAATTAAATTTTTTCATGCAACAATTTTCATTTTATTCATCTTTATAAAATTCAAGGATTTTGGAAGTCCTAGAAAAGGTCTTATAAAAGTTGACATTTGTACCCTATACAAGGAAAAAAATTCATACGGTTTTAGAGAAGTAAGATTTGATTGAATTTAGCCTTAGATACCCATGCTTATTAGCATGATATAAAATAAGAAGTGATTTGTGGTGTCTTGCAATGATAGAAAAAGCCTTTTACGCTATGTATTTAAGAAATAAAGTCCGCGTTTTCGTGAATGTTGCAGAATAACCTCCGAGGTCGAGAAATGTATGGTACAAACGCTAAATTAAGGATCATCGTTTCCTCTATAGAGAAACGAATTAGGTCACCATGTCTCGATTACGCTGTTTCATTTGTAACAGGAGAGAAGAACAATGCAGCGGATTAGACCGGGATTCGAACCCGGACCCCCTGAATCTCCGGTCAGGTGCTTTACCAACTGAGCTATCAAGCCACCGGCGATCGAACCCAGTTGACCGCCACATTCCTCCCTCCTTAAAGGTCTTTGCCCCCAAAGACCCCATCCCAGGTTCATCCCTGGCAGGAATCTCACCTGTCAATTCCAGGGCATGGCACGGCACCAAATCTGTAACAGGAAAGGAGAAAATGCATGGCTGGACCGGGAGCAGAAGGATAAAACGTACGCTCAACTAGGACCTGGGGTCCCCCGCAAATAGTTCGTCATTTTGCGTAGTAATAAAATATTCTAGGAACTCTTCAGGCATTAAAGGCACAAAAGTAAATTTCATCGATATCAATACGGAGACCTCAGGTCACCTTATATATCAATTGAATTTCATATCATAGACAATTTTCTTTGTCTTACTCCAAAATAATCATATTTATAACTTTATAAAGATCAACTTTCTATTATATATACTAGCAGAAACGTGAAAGTAATAAAGGGTGACGAGAGGTAACCTCATATTGTACATCAATAAGGAGGGGTACCAGAGATCACCTTACATTGTACATCAGTGCGGGACCAGAGGCCACCTTATATTTTACATCAATAGGGAGACCAGTGGTCACCTTATATTGTACATCATCACAGGGATCATAGGTCACCTTACATTTTAAATTTATAGGGGTCCAAAGGTAATCTTTTATTGCACATGATAAGGGGGGCCTGGGGATACCTTATA
>NW_026941158.1:0-13097 GCF_032062105.1 Saccostrea cuccullata
AGAAAGCCTTTCAAGTGATCATGAGAAAAGAGTAGAGTAGTCTTCTGAATACTAAAACAATAATAATTTCGGAACAGGTGTTTAAAACGTTTTAAGCGAATTGTAAGAATGCCTGTTATATTATTCAGTCAGAACTGAGTCCGATTTATAACCCTCCCCCCTCCCCTTATCCCCCTCCAAACAAAACTTTTAATCAAAACTTTTACTGATGAATCATTTTCAGTCTTATTAAATATCATTTTACCTGTCTTATTAAAACCCCCAATAATATTTGTAAGTCATAATAAATAATATGAAGTCATTAAACTCAGAAAGGGGGGTGGGGGGTTACATTTAAATTTCAAGTATTCCTCTGTCATCAAGCAGGATATAAATGAATATATCACAGAAAACAATCAGTTTTAATGTACCCATGAACTAATTGAAAAAGTTTACCGTGCTGATATTTTTGTAAATCGGGATCGAAATCCCTCGCATTCTTATTATGTTCCCCAAACGAAGTTGGGAAACATATTGTTTTTACTCTGTTTCTTATTAAGTCTTCCGTTCACAACGGAAGACTTATAGCGAGCGCAGCGAGCGTCGCGAAGCGACGCTCGTAACTGCGAGCTCTTAAAGCAACGCCTGTGCGAAGAGAAAATTCGGACTATCTGCACATTCATTCGATAAAATTTTTTGATGCCGAAATTGGACCCATAATGCAACACTTAATTTTCAAAGCTACGTTAAAGCTACGTTCTCGTGAGAATAGCAAAAGTCCAACTAAAAGCAAACATGTCCTGACTTAATGGATAAATATTGAAGATAAATAGCAAACGAAACGTTCTTCATTTATTTTCAGCACTCTTCAGGATTCTTTGGCGAAATGTAACTTACATTCGACGTCATGTGACGTCAGAGTCTAGACGCATGAAATGTCACGTGCAGTTTGACGTACGAGTCCGATCTAAATTCTAACAAAATAAACATCTGCGCTCGCCATAACGGTCGCACCGTCAACATATTAGTGTTT
This sequence comes from Saccostrea cuccullata, assembly GCF_032062105.1. NCBI lineage: Eukaryota > Metazoa > Mollusca > Bivalvia > Ostreida > Ostreidae > Saccostrea > Saccostrea cuccullata. The sequence continues at coordinate 1,013 of NW_026941158.1, forward strand.
GTATTGTTTCTTTTTATTAAGTCTTCCGTTCACAACGGAAGACTTATAGTGTTCGTATTGTTTCTTTTTAAGGTCTTCCGTCTTCACGGAAGACCTTATAGTGATTCTACTGTTTCTTATTATTATTATTATTATTATTATTCTTTTTACTATTTTTTTTCCAAATTTTGTGCACGCGATTTCTCGAAGACTACTGGATGGAATTACATGAAATTTTTAGAAAAGATGTGTTGTTAAATGATCTTGATCTATCTGAGCGATTTTTTGAAAATTCCTTTCTGGTGCCAAGTTAGAGGACATTTCCTGATTTTAAAATGACATTTTGTCTTCGGTTAATCTCAAGAACGGTAAAAGATATCAATGTGAAACTTTCAGGGATTATAGATCATGATAGATACTAACCAGGACACGACCTTTCGTTCGTCGTCAATACTACCTGTCGTTAGGAGATGCGAATTGAAAAAAGTGTATTTTCTAACTTTTTTGTTTTTTCAATATTTTCAATTAATTTTAAGTTTGTTAATAGAGACCCTTCTATTGATGTTTACTATATAAGTTGTTTGAATATTGGGTTATCTGAACTCTAGATATTAATATTTGAAAATCTGAAGCGGGCCCAAGATGGCGGCTGTCTCTGTCAACTCCGCCATTTCGCGAGTAGGGGTTGATGGAGGCAGCTGAGCGTTTGATTAAACCATTCTGACATAAGGATACATGGAATTTAAAAACTACTTGGACTTTCACGTAGTAGTACGTTGAAATTACGTGTCAATCTTAAAACTTAATTTTCGTTTCACTGCTTTAGTTTAACTGGGCTAGATACGATATGTAATGTGTACAATGTGTTAAATATACCTTCTTAACGTCGAAATAAAATAAAGGCGAAAAGAACGTTTTATTTATTTAATTTCATTGAAGCTATCACACCTATTTAATAGATCAGTCCAAAGAAAAGGCGTGAATATTTACTCGTGGAGTTTGGCGCGAAATTATCAATAGTGGCCCGCCTTTTATAATTCTTAGACAGGTGTACCGTTGCAAATGAATACACAAGTATATTTAAAGCAGTGCTCTCAATAGCTTAATGGTTTGTGCGTTAATAGATCACGTAGTAATTACGTTACAATTCTGTGTCAAACTAAAGATTCATTCCAGGTTCTTCTTCAAGTCTTCTGTTACTGGTTTTGGTTGGTTCTCAAAGTAGAAAAATGTGAAAATGAGAGATACCTGTTATCATTTGTTTTGCAAGACGGAAATAAAAAAAATTAAATTATTGTCATTTCACTGCTTTTGTGTTACTTTTCTATAGAATGTGTACAATGTGTTAAATATATTTTCTAAACCTTGAAATGTGGGCTATGAGAACGTTCTTTTTTCTTAATTTCATTGAAGCTATCACACCTATTTAATAGATCAGTCCAAAGAAAAGGCGCTAAGATTTAATGTGGCGTTTGGCGTGAAATTATGAATAATGGCCCGTCTCTTATAATTCTTAGACAGGTGTACTGTAGCGAAAGTATACACAAGTACATTTACAGCAGTACTCCCAATAGCGTAATGTTTAGCGCGTTGGGGATAAAAGGGAAAAGTGGATTTTCACACTGGCGACCTGGATTCAATTTGTGACCAAAATTTTTAATCACTTCTCAGCTCGACTTTACAAGTTTTTTTTCCAGAATCGGACGGAAGACCTCTCGTTGCTCGCAACGAGATCGTTTCTAGTTATTATTATTATTATTATTCCTCCCAAATTTTGTGAGCGCGATTACTCAGAGATGGCTGGATAGATTTTCACAATTTTTCTCATGTAAGTAGGTAGATATATGAAGTTTATATAAAATTCCGTTTTTTGAAAAATTCACTTCCGGTCCGAAGTTATGGCCGATTTTCGATTTTTAAAATGGACTTTTGTCCGGCAGTTTTCTCGGAAACGGTTTGAGGTAAAGATATGATATTTACAGGAGTATTAGATCATGATATTCTATTTGTTTTGAAGTTGTTTTCGTGTGTTTCCTATACTTCCTGTCCGAACCGGAAGTGAATTTGTTTTTGGTCAATTTTTGATTTTTTTGTTTTTAGATATTTTTTCAAGATATTTTTATGTAAAACAGACATTTTTTTACAAATGCTAAATATATAATTTGTTTTTTAATCAGATTCCGCATTTTGTATATTTTCGGTACCGAAATTTTCTCTATTTACGCAGTATGTATAAGGTGGGCAAAGAAAGATAACTCTGACCTGTGAATGAGAATAGAACTTTCGAGATAAAGGCGGAAATAGTATTGATGACGTTAGAGACCTATATACGCTCTCCAGATCAACATATTTACACATTCAATATTCTCTTTTTTGCATATTACCTAATTCACTATATGCATATTAGTTTAAATTTGGCTGTGTAGTGTTAGTCTGTATATTGAAAGTTTTTGATTTACAAATTTATATCTTAAAAAAAATATCCGTTCTGTGTCAACTAAGCACTTTGAAGAAAATAATATTGTACGCAGTATACATTACAGTGATGTATATACAAATTATTCTACAAAAATACTAAACATATTATTTATTCAATCGGATTCTGCATTTTGGAGATTTAAGGTTCCGTCAATAAATTCATTTTCTCTATTTACGTAGTGACAATGAGCAAAGATAGATAACTCTGACTTGTAAGTGGGAATAGAACTTTCGAGATAAAGGTGGAGGTAGTATCCATGACGTCGCAGGCGTCTATATCCACACTTTTCACATAAAAAAATATTTAGACTTTGAGTTTCCATATCCACTTCTGCATGAAAGATTACGTTGGTTACTGCTTTCAGTATATGCATAGTTTAAAGTTGTCAGCGTAGTGTAAATCTGTAATGTCTGTTATGATTATATTTAAAAAAAATATTCTTAATCATTCTCTAATTTGAATGCGAAATCATCCCGGAATCGAGTTTTATTTTCGATGCTAAAATATTATATGTATTCAAAAGGGAACTGAGAGATAGAAGAGTAATGTAATACCGTTGTAAAGCCTTTAGAAATAAATTGATATCTGCAACTTAAAAGAAAGAAAATCAATCTATAGATTGGTATGGTTTTAATACGTATATTTCATTGATTAAAAGTCTTATAGTGTTATATATTATACATGATCTATACTTTTATATACCCGAGAAGTTATTAAAGATGAGAAAAAGCGATTTTTGGATTTTTGTGAAATACTAGTACTCAAAGGGTTAACATTATGTGAAAGTTACGCGTTTCTTTGTGAAATAATGCCACGCTAAAAACATGATACAAAAACATTTGCAAAGGTCTGTTGATATGTTAGATAAAGTATACGAATGAACACAATTTTATGCAATGCTATATAATTATATGTATGTACATGCAACCTTAAGTATTTTCCTTTTAATTCATAAAACATAAAATTACCGAGTATGTAATTCTTTTGAAGCCCCCCCCCCTCTTGATTTTATTCGGAGACATTATTGCAACTATAGGCCTTTGAATTATAAATTCGTTACTTTTTAAATCTGGAACATTTGATTATAATTACCATTAACATGATTACAGAATTCATTTTCTATAATAGTAGATTTTTCATTACGCAAGATACTGAAATTTACATGTCTGAGAGAGAGAGAGAGAGAGAGAGAGAGATTCCCTTTTAATCCTCATTATCCTATCCATTTACATAGACAAAAAATCAGTTCTATATCAGTTGTACCCATTCTTTATTAAATATTTTCTGATTTCATAGTCCGTCATAGTCACTCTCTGTATATTTTTTCTGCTTAAGAAGTATTACACTAAGTGCACATGTATTGACCTGTCAATCAAAATCACCGGACGCTGTATGCATTGCAATAAAGTTGTTCGAAATGATTTTTATTATTAAGTATGATCTTTAAGAAAATCTGATGCAACAAATTTGAGAAATGAAAAATAAAATAAAAACATGGCTAGAGCATCATATATCTGCATTATGGACTTCAGTTGTGGGACGTGGAGACCGGTCCGTCAGATGAGATCGTTTAAATCGAGGTCCCGTGTGTCAGATGGTACTGACTCAAAAAGATTCCTCACTGCTCAATGTCGATTAGAGCCAAATTATAGGACAACATTTTGCAGTCTCCACCGGCGAGTTGAGGCTTCTCCATGTGAAAAATTCTCGAGAGGGACATTAAACAACATATAATCAATTAATCGCTGAATAATTCCTGTAGTTGAATTCGAATAATCTTTCTGCTGACAAATCTCGATAGTATTACTGTAAAAATCAACGACTTTACGTTTAATGTGGTACTAACTTAGTTCTTGACATTTTTCTAACACCATCACAATTGTGCCAGAACATAAACACAGTGAAGTTTATGAGAGTACGGTGTTCGTTCGTCCGTTGGTTTGTCTATGATACACGTGTAGCTCTTATAAGTGCCAAAATGCATAAGAACAAGATTGGTAATGAAAATCAAAGTACCTTAAGTATTGAAAGACCTTTTTTTTTGCAGTTTTTTTTTCTTTCAGAGTACATATGATATCTATGTTTTTTGCAGAGAAAAAAGCTAATTCTTACAGATTTAGAAGAACGGAAGACTTATTTGTTGCCATGGCAACAAGATTCTAGTTATTATTATTATTATTCCTCCCAAATTTTGTGAGCGCGATTACTCAGAGATGGTTGAATAGATTTTCACAATTTTCCGCAGGATAATAGGCTGATATATAAAGTTTATATAAAATTCCGTTTTTTGAAAAATTCACTTCCGGTCCGAAGTAATGGCCGTTTTTCTATTTTTGAAATGGACTTTTGTCCAGAATTTTTCTCAAGAACGGATTGAGATAAAGATGTGAATTTTACAGGATTATTAGATCATGACATTCTCTTTGTTTTAAAGTTGTGCACGTATGTTTCCGATACTTCCTGTCCGAACCGGAAGTGAAATTGTGTTTCGGTCAATTTTCGAATTTTTTGTTTTTGAATATTTTTCCAAGATATTTCTAGGCATAATAGAAGTACGTCCACAATAGCCAAATATATCATTTGTTTTGAAATCGGAATACATGTTTTGTAGAGCTCAGCTACTTTCGTTTTGCATTTATAAAATCAAAGTACTGAAAGTACTGACGGGTCATTTCTTACTTTTAACTACATGAAGGTTATGTTTACATGCTTCTCTGCATACAAAAATCAATGAATACAGTTTAGTTTAAATTAATTAAGATAACATATTTGCAATAAAAATCAAAGTACCTAAAGTACTGAGAGGACTGTCTGAGATACCAACCTTTTTCTTACCACAGTATACATGTATGTAGTATAAAAAGGCATGTTAACATCAACGCATACAATAAGTTTCATTTGGAATCTATTTCGTCATTCAATAAAAATCAAAGTACCGCAAAGACTGTAAGGCTATTGCTTTGACTTATATAATTAAACATGTAAATGTTTCTTTGAATGCAAAATTCAATTCATACATAACACTTATTATAATTTGTGATGTGTATATATCATATACGGTGGGTACTTTCATTTTTGTTGTGAAAATCAAAGTACCGTAAGTTCTGGGACGTTGTTTTCTAGATACTCCCTATTTAAGTTTTTAATTTCAAGAAAGTTAAATTATGCTTAATGAAAAATGCATGCTTACATTATCATATATAAGGACAACAGATGTACATTCATTTTTTGCAGTAAAAATCAAAGGACTGCAAGTACCCAGGGGACAAATTTAGTTTCTGTACAATTTTTAACTTATTACATAATGTACAAGTTTCTCTACATACAAATATAATTACAAATGGTATCCTACAAGTACGGAAGACTTTTTTGTTGCCATGGCAACAAGAGTCTAGTTAAGGTCTTCCGTCTTAACGGAAGACCTTATAGCAATTCTATTGTTTCTTATTATTATTATTATTATTTTTCTGATGCGATTTCTCAAAGACTACTGGATGGAATTACATGAAATTTTCAGGACAGATGTTTTGTTAAATGAATTTGATACATCTGAGAGAATTTTTTGGAAATTCGCTTCCGGTGCCAAGTTACAGACCTTTTTCTGATTTCTATTGTCCACAGATTTTCTCAAGAACGGTAAAAGATATCAATGTGAAACTTTCAAATATTATAGATGATAAAAAATACTATCCAGGATGCGACTTTTCGTTTGTCGTCATTACTTCCGCTTGCTACCGGAAGCTAATTTAAAAAGTCTAATTTTTAAAAAAAATTTGTTTTTCAATATTTTTCGTTTATTTTTTGGATGTTGATAGAAACCTTTCTTATAATGCTTGCTTTATAATTTGTTTTAATATTGATAAATCTAAACTCTAGATATTAGCATTTAAAAATTTGAAGCGTTTCAAAATGGCGGCTCTCTCTGTCAACTCCGACATTTCGCAATAGGGGTTTACTAAGGCAGTCGAGCATTTGCTTGAAAGAAAGTAATAAGGACAAATGAAATATAAAGGAATACTTGGATTTTCACGTTGTAGTTACGTTACAATTCTGTGTCAAACTAAGTTCTTCTTAAACGTCTTCTATAATTGGTTTTGGTTGATTCTCAAAGTAAAAAAAGAAAAGACTAAATGTGCAAATGAAATTCGATACCAAATATCTTTTGATTGCACCACGGAAAAGCAGCTCATTAATCATTGTTATAAGTAGTAGTTATTCAAGAAGGATAACAATGAATACAGTAAGTATAAAACTTACCCACGGTTTTTCTCATGCACATTTGTGCCATATTATACTAATAAAAAAGACAAAATAAGATAACATATTTTTTTAAAGATCACTTAATAGAGTTTATATTAACATTATTGTCTCAAAGATCTTATTCAAGTTATTGAGCACAAACGATATCCAATTCCTTGACCGTCGTAAGGCGAGCCATTCTTTTTTGCGAAACATTTCAATCTTTCCATGAATGTTTTTAACTAATCGGGATAGTTTACTTTAGCGAGTTCACTTTAACATGAAATTTAAAAAAAGTTAAAATTCATAGCCGTTTCACTGTTTTAGTGTTACTTCCTTGCATACTATATGGAGTTTGTGAAAAATATACTTTCTAATCATCAAGTTTTAGGCTAAATGGACGGTTTTTTTTATTTCATTAAAGCTATCACACCTAGCTATCACACCTATTAAAGAGAACATTCAAAAGAAAAGGCGCGAAGATTAACTCGTGGCATTTGGCGCGAATTTATGAATAGTGACTAGCTTTCATAATTTAAGACAAAAGCACTGTTATACAGAGGTATATACAAGAAGATTTAGAGCAGAGGTCCCGACAGCGTACGTAATATTTAGCGCTTTGGATTATCATGCTGCCGACTTGGATTCAATCCCTCTTGCGTGTAATATTTTTCTTTACCCTTTCAGCTAGATTTTACAAAGGTTTTCTTTTTTTTTCGGAATCGGACGGAAGACCTCTCGTTGCTCGCAACGAGATCGTATCTAGTTAAGGTCTTCCGTCTTCAGCGGAAGACCTTTCTGTTATTCTTAGGTTTCTTTTCCACAGTTTTTATTATTTTTTTTCTTACATATTTTGTGCACGCGAGTTCTCGAAAACGGCTTGATCGATTTTCATGAAACTTTCAGGACTGATAGAACATCAAAAAATCTAGGTATATATTTTTTTGTTTTGATGATGTCACTTCCGGTTCGGAGATTTCTGCGATTTTGTGACTTTTAGAGGGTCACTTTGTCCGGCAATGTTCTCAAAAACTATCGAAGGTAGAAGTGTGAAATTTTCAGGGATGCTAGAGCAACCTTTGGAGAAGTGCCTTTTGTATATCACAACCACCAGTAGTGCGAAGCGCCGACGCTCGCTATGGCCCTGAAAAGAGTCCTATCAAGAATTTCAAAATTTTTGATACCTTTTCTACGATAACTTTTTACCTAGAAATATTTTGTTAAGACATGTAGAACAAAAGAAGTGTAGAATTACAAGATCTGTCAAGTGAAAGCTGCAAAAAAGGACTCGCCCCTAAATGAAGGGCCTACAGGGGCCAAAAGTTTTTCCTTTATATCTCAAAAAGTATTAAGAATTTGCAATACGTCCAAAAAGCAAAGTTGTTCAAAATGTCAAGCTTAATTTACGGGCGTCGTCAAAAAATGTCCGACAACGTCACTTCCGGCCGAACCGGAAGTAGTCGAAAAACGCGTATTTTTTTCCGTTTTGGACAAGTTTTTGAGTAACATATGTCTCTGAGCTTAAAAATTAATTTTCCGTCCGTCGTCATCTTCCGGTCAAACCGGAAGTAGCAAAAAATGGCTTATTTTTGTACTTAGCTTTAGAGGTTTCAAAGCATTTTTGGGCGTTATTTCTTATTTTTGTTAAAATTGAAAGCTACTTCCGGTCAAACAGGACGGAAGACCTACTCGTTGCTTTGCAATGAGCTTTGCTCTAGTTATTCATCAAGGTCTTCCGTCTTCAGCGGAAGACCTTATTGTTTCTTAAGTTTCTTTTCCACTATTTTTATTATTATTGTTTTTTTTTCTTACCGATTTTGTACGCGCGATTTCTCGAAAACGGCTCGATCGATTTTCATGAAACTTTCAGGTCTGATAGAACATCAAAAAATCTAGATATATATTTTTTTATTTTGATGACGTCACTTCCGGTTGGAGTTTTCTGCAATTTAGTGATTTTTAGAGGGTCACTTTTTTCCGGCAGTTTTCTCAAAAAGCACTTAACCCCAGAAGTTTGAAATTTTCAGTGATGCTGAGCAACTTTTGGGAGAAGTGCACTGTTATCACAACTACCGGAAGTACGAAGCGCCGACGCTCGTTTGGGAAAATAGTCCTATCAAAAATTTTTCAAAATTTTAAGCACCTTTTCAACGATAACTTTTTACCTAAAAAATTTTTTTTAAAACATGTTGAAAAAAAAGGGGTATTTTCCCAAGATCTTTCAAATGACGTCTCAAAAAAAGGGCGGGCCCCCTTTTAAATGGGGGCCTGGAGGGGCCGAAAGTTTTTCCTTTATATCTCAAAAAGTTTTAAATTTGTGATACGTCAAAGAAGCAAAATTGTTAAAAAATTAAATTTAATTTTGAATTCCCCAAAATTTCAAAACGGCCGTCACTTCCGGTCAAACCGGAAGTGGGGAAAACCTTTTTTTGCCGTTTTTGACAAGTTTTTTTAAAACCCCAATTGTCTTTGGGTGCTTTAATTAATTTTCTGCCCCGTTTTTCGTCACTTCCGGTGAAACCGGAAGTAACAAAAAATGGCTTATTTTTGCAATAAAGAACATGCATTTAGAGGAATCAAACCATTTTTGGACGTTATTTCTCATTTCTGTTAAAAATAAAAACCACTTCCGGTAAACCCGACGGAAGCCTACTGGTTTTTTGAACGAGCTTTGTCTAGTTATTTTTCTTCTTCCTGGGAAAATTTTGCCTCGAGTGTTCTTGTAAACTACACATCTGACTAAGGTAAAATGTTTTTAGGGTCAGTAGACATGTTATGTAGATTTGCCGAACAAAGGTCATTTTGCGCGCACGTGCTTGCAAGAGCGAGCACGTGCAACACGTTAAATGGCCAATATAATGTATATTGCCTTAACTTTTCTATTTTTTGATGAAATGCTTTGAAACTCATAATGTAAAGATATATTAGTTGTATAGACAAGATGACATGGTCAAAATAGCAAGATCTCACGTGCATGCACGTGCGCTTTGCTCTGATTGGCTGAAATTAAAGTCTCAATATCTTCCTTGTTTTTTGACGAAATCCTTTGAAATTTTGTACATAGCCATGCATTAGGATATCATACAACATGATATATAGCAATGATCATGAAAACACGTGCATGCACGTGCGCTGCAATCTGATTGGCTGAAACTTTAAATTGATATAACTCCCTTGATTTTTAACCAAACAGGATGGGATTTGGAACATAGATATATATAATGGATTTCTACAAGAAGGCATGGTCATCAAGCACATGCATACACGTGCTTGTACGTGCGCTGCAATCTGATTGGCTGAAACTTTAAACAGCTATAACTCCCTTGGTTTTCAACCAAACAGGATGGGATTTGGAACATAGATATATATAATGGACTTCTACAAGAAGGTATGGTCACCATGCACATGCATAAATGTGCATGAACGTGCGCTGCAATCTGATTGGCTGAAACTTTAAACAACTATAACTCAATTGGTTTTCAATCAAACGGGATGGGATTTAGAACATAGATAAATGTAGTAGACTTCTACAAGAAGGTATGGTCACCATGCTCAGGTATGCACGTGCGTGCACGTGAAATGGGTAAAATCAAAAATACACTTGAATGGGCGTTTTTTTTAATACTTTTGGATTAAATACTTTAATATTTAGCATATTAAAATACATAGATTGTGTAGACAATATGATATGGTCATTACGCACATGCATTCACATGCGCAAGTGTGCAATGATAAAATTTGAATGACCATGGTACACTTCTGGGTAAACATTGTTAAAGTCTCAAATGCATAGAGTTTGCCTTATTCAATTATGCTTACAGGGAATATGACTATGAAAGGGAGTTGGGGAGCGTTTGGGGAACATCTGTAACGGTTCCCGTTACAATTAGCACTAGTTTATATTATGTAGTATCTTTATTGGCAAAATTGATCATTAGAGGGGGGTCTTTCCTCTACATTATATAATCATAGTATTCTAAACTACTGTTCCAATAATTATGATAATAATTTAAATAATGATTATCTTGACATTCGAGTTTTTTTAAATGTTCGTGCACCTTACATATCACATTCTAAAGACCTGATTTTTTTTTTGGTGCCGGGGAAATGTTGATTTTTTTTCCATCAGGACATTTTTTCACTAGATCTGATGTAAAGAATTTTTCTCAATTTATTTAATAGAAATAGCGAAAAAATTTATTAAACCTGTATAATCAATGCAATAAAAAGAAAGCAAATCTCAAAGAGAAAAGACTGTTTATTTCTTTTTCTCCCCGTTCCTCTGTTTGATTTAATTCTAATCAACTAAAGCGGAGACACCTTCGTGGAGGATTACATTGTAAGTAATAATATTGATAATAAGTAAATTAAAAAAACAATAATGACGTATTAATAAATCAACAACTTAATTTCTTGAATTTATATTTACAGTGTAATATAAACTGTGTCTTAGCCAGTAAATTAGAATTTTCAGATTACGCTTACTACACGTTTAACGTATTCATGACGTCGCGTCAAAATTCTTCGTAAAATCTCGACGTTCTGCTATAAAAGGTACTGTATTCAGCGTTATTTTTCCAATGCATAAATTTAAGACAGGTATATAAATTATATATCATTTGATTCTAAAAATTCTAAGCTTTTTAAAATGTTTTGAACGGAGCATGTCTGACAGCCGGCATTTTTTGGCCAATACCGTACTTTGTTCTTTAGTGAAATCAGGTGGCCCGGAGAGTTTTCAACCGTAATTGATGTATACAATTGTTATTGATATATATATATATATATATATATATATATATATATATATATATATATATATATATATATATATATATAGATATAGATATAGATATATATATATATATATATATATAGATTTTATATAGAACATTCTTTTTAAACCACATGCTGGCTTACGTGAAGAAACCCTCAAGCTTTCTAGGGTAAAAAAAGTTTTTTAAAAGAAATCAGAAAACTGTTCATCTTTTCTCTTACTTCCATTTTTCATTACTTCTTCGTTATTCATAATAATTGAATGCGCATGCTTATCTCTAGATATATTTTGCATTAAGATCTAAAAGAAAAAATAAAACATACTGGCAGTAACCGTCACGATAGCTTGATCAGTAGAACACTCGCTCCATGATCGGAAGGTCAAGTGGTAGGTAGGCATTGGCACAATAAAGAACCCTCTATGTTCAGTGGCCTTTAGTGCCGAGTAAAGGCATAAATTTGAAGCCCTTCACCGGTATTTGGTGACGTCTCTATATGAGTGAAAGTCTCGAACGAGGCGTAAAACAACATACATTTAATCATTAATACTTGCAGTAAGTTAGTTTTATAATTTAACATCTATTCAATAACCATTTCAAAATATCAAAAAAA